>NW_019720725.1:326101-328267 GCF_002891405.2 Cryptotermes secundus | reverse complement strand
TGATCTGCAGGGCTCCCTGCACAAGGTATGACACATTGGTTCCAGGGCAGGCAGGACTCAGCCTCACATAGTCTGAATTCTCGAAACCTGCGTACACATCAGCACTTTACTGTTCCAAAAGTTTGTCCTCTATACATGCTGAAGGATGTGTTAGAGCTACTCAGAATTATTCACTGTTTGACACATCTACACAATGTTTACCACACTGTTCACATTTATTCACACACAAAAAAGAGCTGCATACGGACGTCTGTATTGTGGAGTTTTCGCTTTCTTTCGTTCGTTTCCATTCCCTAATATACTTGTATCACGCCAGAAACACTACAGCACACCACTATACACTCTGTACTTACACAGTTAACGCATTAATATTGTGTAGGGAAACGTCAAACCTTTCGAAAATCCCAATATTTCACGTATTAGGCATTACGTATACACGCCGCTTTTCCACTTAATAAAACACATATTCTATTCATTAAAATCTATATTTGAAACTAATATAGTTTTGATATAGTCAACGTGAACACACTTATCTATTTACGCAATATTAAGTAGAATCATTACAAATGTTTAGGAATTCTACCCTTGCACGAATTCAGATCGTCCATCTTGAGAGTCCGAAAGTATTGTACTAACATCTGCAACCGAAAATACCAACCTCGTTGTGGCAACATTATAATATATCTCTGGCAAACAAGTATCGATTAACATATCGAATATTATCTGTACATACTTTCTGTGAACATATTTTTCAGTTTAATTCGTTCACATCCCTCGGAACACGGCGCACAGGCAATCGGTATTATGGCTTCCAGGAGCTCACAATTTGATACGCTTGTCCGATTTTATCATATGCCATTCAAAACCATCCAAATGTAATCATTTCCATTTCATTACATTCACAAATAAAAACTCAATGGACGCGCAAAATCGTGAGGTGGGAGCCAACTGTAGCAACGGTCATCCAGCCACACGCTATTGCGCACCCTCCCCCCCTCGCTGAGGCAGCATTTCGTGAGATTCACCAATGATAGGTTGAGTTAGGTTAGGTTTACGCACACCACTGCGCACCCCCATCCCCACTGGGGCAGCACTCGGCGAGATTCGGTTCCAAGTTAAGTTAGGTTAGGTTAGGTTAGGTTAGGTTTGCGCAACGCGGCACTGCGCATCTCCCTCCTTAATGGGGCAGCACTCGGTGACCGACCAAAAGTTAAGTTAGTGAGGCTACGTTATGTTACGTTACATTGGGGCAATACACCACTGCGCATCCAACTGCGCACCCCCATCCCCACTGGGGCAGCACTCGGCGAGATTCGGTAAAAAGTTAAGTTAGGTTAGGTTAGGTTAGGTTAGGTTTGCGCAACGCGGCACTGCGCATCTCCCTCCTTAATGGGGCAGCACTTGGTGACCGACCAATGTTAACTTAACAACTCAGGCTACGTTATATTACGTTACATTGGGGCAATACACCACTGCGCATCCAACTGCGCACCCCCATCCCCACTGGGGCAGCACTCGGTAGATTCGGCAAAGTTAAGTTAGGTTAGGTTAGGTCTGCGCAACACGGCACTGCGCACCTCCCTCCTTAATGGGGCAGCACTTGGTGACCGACCAATATTAACTTAACTCAGGCCTCGTTATGTTACGTTACATTGGCGCAATACACCACTGCGCATCCAACTGCGCACCCCCATCCCCACTGGGGCAGCACTCGGTGAGATTCGGCAAAGTTAAGTTAGGTTAGGTTTGGTTAGGTTTGCGCAACACGGCACTGCGCACCTCCCTCCTTACTGGGGCAGCACTTGGTGACCGACCAATGTTAACTTAACTCAGGCTACGTTATGTTACGTTACATCGGGGCAGTACACCACTGCGCATCCAACTGCGCACCCCCATCCCCACTGGGGCAGCACTCGGTGAGATTCGGCAAAGTTAAGTTAGGTTAGGTTAGGTTTGCGCAACACGGCACTGCGCATCTCCCTCCTTAATGGGGCAGCACTTGGTGACCGACCAATCTTAACTTACATACATTATTTATTATACTGCAATTGGGTTTTAGCCCGGTGGAAGTAGTACACAATAGGACACAACAGACAAGTAACACACATTACACTAAGTGACAACACGTTCAAACAAAACACAATACACAAAACACAACAATAAGGA
>NW_019720725.1:175303-326039 GCF_002891405.2 Cryptotermes secundus | reverse complement strand
AACTGCGACAAATACAACAACAAGGACACCCTACCACAATGAATACAAACCAAATACGATTAACAACTACAACAATTACAGAGAAATACAAACAACTGCAACAAATACAACAACAATTATATATAGAGAGAAAAAAATACAACACCCAAAACACAAACAAAAGGAAACCAACAGTCATGGATGCGTAATGTCATTCACTTCACTTCACTGCAATTTTTTTCTCTTTAATTATTTCCACCCCAACTTCACTTCGCCTCATTTATCACTTTCCCAACCCTTTGCCTAAAATTGCTTGGTTTACAGGACAGAGTACCTAAAGCATCTGCAGGTAGTTGGTTCCAGAGCTGTATGGTAGTATTTACAAAGGATAATTTTCCCGATATATGTCCGTTGCTTTCTACTCCTAATTTTCTTGCCATGATCCCCCTGCTAAGGTAGCATGGTGTTTCTAATCTGTCACCTATAGCCTTCCAAGCCCGTTCTCCCGTGTATGCTTTGAAGCGAGCATATATGCGAGCTATCTTTCTGCGCTCTGTCAAGGTTTCCCAGTTCGATTCGTTCCTATGGTGTGCAAATTTAGCCGCTTTCTTTTGCACCCGGTCTAACGGATTTATCTGTCCCTCCCTGTAAGGATCCCAGCACGCAGCCCCATATTCCAGAATCGGACGCACTAAAGATGTGTATGCTAGACTTTTAGTTTTGCTATTTCCCTTTTTTAGAATATGCATTGTAAAATGAAATGCCTTCCAGGCTCTTTTCACAGTGTAATTAACTTGATCAGACCAGCTTAGGTCGCTGCGTAAAATTATTCCCAGATATTTACAGCTGCTCGCTTCTGGGATTACTGTGCCCCCTAACGAATAATTTAGTGGCTCCGTTACTCGAGCCCTCGTGAAACAAACTGCCTTACTTTTAGTTGGATTAATTTTCATCTCATTTTCAACCGCCCATTTCCCAAGTCTGTTCAGATCTATCTGCAACTTTTCCTTATCATTATTATTTTTAATTTTCCTATATATTATACAGTCATCCGCGAATAGCCTAATAGTTGACTCAATATTTCTCCAAATATCATTGACGTAGGCGAGGAACAGTAGTGGGCCCAGCACACTTCCTTGCGGTACTCCTGACGTTGTTCTGACTTCCTCCGATAGTTGCCCTCCTACTCTGACTCTCTGCGTACGGCCCAAAAGGAATTCCCTTATCCATATAACTACCCTTGAGTCCACTCCTGAGGCCGCAATTTTCGTAAGCAGACGATCATGACAAACTAAATCGAAGGCCTTCGAAAAATCTATTACAATTGTGTCTATTCTACTTCCGTTATCCAGTGAGTCTGCAATGTCTTGGTAGACCGTGATTACTTGACTTTCACATGAATATCCCGGCCTGAAGCCATGCTGACCCTCAAATAACCAATCATTTTTATCCCATATTTTCCTCAGGTACGATGCTATAACGTGTTCCATTTGCTTGCATACTACTGAGGTTAAACTGACGGGTCTATAATTGGAGACCAGCGATCGATCACCTCCCTTGTAAACAGGAACCACTATGGCCTGTTTCCAATCACTTGGAATAGCGGCATTATTAATTGTCACATCCAGTAATCGCGCCAGGTATGGAATCATGGCTTCCCCACCCAGTTTTAGAATTTCACCAGAAATGCTGTCTGGCCCTACTGATTTGTTCTTACCTATCGCTGCTAACCTTTTCCTAATAATTTTCGTACTAACTGCGAAGGGTTCCCCTGAGATATCGTGCTGTATTTGCGGGATGCTACGCTCACTGCTGAATACGGAAGAATAATATAAGTTGAGGAAGTTAGCCTTTTCTATCGAATCAGTAACGAGTCGTCCATTAACATCTTTGATTGCAGGAATATTTTCCCTATTTCCTTTGCGTCTTTTTACATACTTATAGAACTCAGTCCAGCAGTTACCTTCATTTTTTAATACAGTCCTTAAAAATATCTCCTGCGCATTTTGCTTGGCTAATAACAACTGCTTGGATAATCGCTTCAGTTCCTCTCGATACTGCTGCCCTAATTTTCTTCTATTATATGCTTTTCTGACCTTTAATTTTAATTTTTTCACTTCCCTATTGTAGTAGTCAGGGTCTGAATTTTTTCTGAGTATTCTATGTGGAATAAATCTTTCGATACACTGAAGTATTATGTTCTTGAAATTATTCCATACTTCCTCAACGCATCCACCATTGCTTGCCCATATTGCAAATTTATCCCGGAGAAAAGTTTGTAGACCTATGGTATCTGCTTTGTGGTACACCGGTACCAGTCTTTCTACTTCTGGTCGACAGTATGTTTCTTCCCATTCTACTTCTAATAACACCCCACAATGGTCACTGATCCCTTGTATAACGCTGCAAGAGGTAAACAGGTTTTCCGGCCGGACTAAGTATACATCCAGCAATGCATCCCCTCGTGTCGAGTTGTTTACTATCTGCGTGTACCCACTTTCCCACACCAATCTATTTACAGATTCCTGACCTCCACTAGTGCATTGCACGTTTCCATTCCAATCGGCGTAGGGCAAGTTTAAGTCTCCTGCAATAATGCTACGCTTTGTAAAATTTCCTAAAGAATCGGCTCGGGCTGCCAGTCTTTCTATAACCCGCATATCCTCATTCGGAGCTCTGTAGATGCCTACAATTTCCCATGTACATTTAGGGTCTCTGCCTTTCACTTCAACTGCAATCATTTCGAAATCCTCGTCCACCCATAGTTCCACGCAAGCAATGTAATTCTTTACACAAATAAACACTCCACCACCTCGAGTATTCCTATCTCTCCTGAATGTTGTGTACTCGTCCCTTAAAACTTCGGCATTGCTAATTTCCTCTCTGAGCCATGACTCCGTACCTATTATAACATCGGGATTATATGTATCAATTAAATTCCAAAATTCTAAAGATTTATTAAGAATACTCCTGCAATTTACCTGAAGCAAAACCAAAGAATTGCCCTCTATCTTCTGTGCCCCTCCCGTAGCTACACATCCATCACTTGTGTCTTCCTGTCTCCTTGTCGCCGCCCCGGTTAGCGTCGGATCCTCGGTAATCGTGTTCGTCATCCTTCCAGGCGTTCCCTCATTGTTAACCCTCAGCAGCAGTCACTCGTTCCGATTTTGCACTCGGCCGCCGAAGTCACACACTCTGGAATACAGCTGGCCTAGTTTCCTCGCTCCGCTACTGTTTATGTGTAGTCCATCCCTGCCGAAGTCCTAGTCCTCAATCCACCTGTTTGGGTCCACAAATGTAACTCCTAGTGACCTCGCCACCCACTCATATCTGTCGTTTAGTGCTCCAATACGCCGCCACGACACGTCTCTGCGCCTAAGTACGCCACTCAGAACTAAAGTGGCTTGAGGAAACTTAGTCTTAGCCTTCTTCACCAGAGCATATACATCACCCATCACATAATCCAGATTTCCAGTTCGTCTTAGATCGTTAGTGCCTACATGAATTACGACAGTATCAGGGGCCCCTAGATCTCTGTTGTCTATGACTCGCTGCAGTTGCTCAGTTCTAATTCCCGGAAAACACTGTACCCTCATATGTTCAGCTTCCACATTGCGTATAATGGAGTCACCCAACACTAAGCACTCAGCATCTTGTTGTCTCTGCACCGTATCACCCCTGGCAACCGCTCCTCGTAACTGATCTTCCAGCGCACTGTTCTTCCGTTTAAGTTCTTCAATCTGCTTCATTGCATTCTCCAGTTTCTCCTCCAGTTGTCGAAGCCTGCCCCACCTGCACCTCTCACAACTCCACTTCCCGCTCTCTGCCATTTGGGCCCTTACATTGCCACAGCTGTTGTGAAACCAGCGTCCACATGTGTCGCACTGTGTTCCCGATTTCAGGTTCCTCCTACAGCCGCTACACAATACTTGTAGAATGTTCTCAGCCTCCACAACAGGACCAGGGTTTTGCTCCACACCGCCGATTATTAATACTATGGCTAGAGCCGCTACGCATAGAAGCATGTTGCCTATGTAGCTTCTTGCTTGTCCGTTCACCTCCCGGCCTTGGACATGGCGCCAGGGAGTCCTTGGGCGCCAGGGAGTCCTTGCAGCCCAGTTGCCCACACGAGCTCGACAGTCCTCCAGGTAGCAACCCATTTCTATTAACTCTCCGGAAACACGACCGCTCTCGACAACACTTCAGGAACAACTGAGGCTATGTTATGTTATGTTACATTGGGGCAATACACCACTGCGCATCCAACTGCGCACCCCCATCCCCACTGGGGCAGCACTCGGTGAGATTCGGCAAAGTTAAGTTAGGTTAGGTTAGGTTTGCGCAACACGGCACTGCGCACCTCCCTCCTTAATGGGGCAGCACTTTGTGACCGACCAATGTTAACTTAACTCAGGCTACGTTATGTTACGTTACATTGGGGCAATACACCACTGCGCATCCAACTGCGCACCCTGCGCAACACGGCACTGCGCACCTCCCTCCTTAATGGGGCAGCACTTGGTGACCGACCAATGTTAACTTAACTCAGGCTACGTTATGTTACGTTACATTGGGGCAATACACCACTGCGCATCCAACTGCGCACCCCCATCCCCACTGGGGCAGCACTCGGTGACATTCGGCAAAGTTAAGTTAGGTTAGGTTAGGTTTGCGCAACACGGCACTGCGCATCCATAGTTACGTCCGACACCGTTAGATTAGGTTAGGTTGCGTTAATTTAGAATATAATGACGCATCACACCCACTCGTATATATATCACGGCATAAAATTGGGCCTTGTCGTCTTGAAGAGTTCACAAGTCATTGATCCCGTCGAAATATATCTCAGACATTAAAATACTTTCGAATTTTGGGAAAAAAATTTGACTTAGTTTTCGATTTTTTTTTTCTTGATTTCAAAATTTGGTTGAACTGGGTATATATTATTTTCCAAAAAAAATCATGGTATCAACTAGAATTCAATTTAATAATTGTTATTGAAAACAATTTCTGAAGTTTTTATAATATGAGTATTTAAATATTCGACAACCCAAATGCTTGTATTCTATAATAACTACTTGAGTTTATTGAAAAATTATGAAATTCTGTAGTCTTGACCCGTTTTTTTTTTATATTCTCAAAATAAGAATTCAACACATCACTGGAATTCCGTCCTACCATTCGCCCACATTTTCTCAGCTACGTCTGTTGCACACAAGACTGCAGCTATTCATAATCGGCCACCATCGGACACACCTACTCATGACGTTAGTGTGGTATGCGCATAAATTTGCACCCGTGCCCTTCCATAAATTCATGCATCTTAAACCTGAGAAAGAATCTCATAAGGGGCAGCTTCAAATATATGTATAGCTGCCACCTGAGTAAGAACGTGAGAGCTGCATGTTTCCATAGTACCATCTGACAATGACATTACACATACTCGTACAGTCTTAACCAGACGTGAGACAGCGTCCCGTGGGGCCCGGAACGAAGAATCACTGTGCTGGCGAAGACCAGCAGCAATTTAGCATGAAACCGAAACCTGCATGGTACTTAATTATTTAGGCACCAGGCCATAAAGACGTATGGGGAAGTGGAGACACAGCTCTACCATTCTGGAACTCGGCATTGGATGGAGATGACTGATCAGCTTCACGCATCAGCATTGCTCCCAGGGAAAGAGCCCCCACTGGACGCTGTGGAGCAGAGAAAAATCTCTTACCCCTGCCAGGAATGAAACCCCGGTCGCTATACCGACTCTTATACATGAGCCTAGGGTGGATATTCTTGAACAGTTCCATGACTAAGAAGACGATGGCGCTGAACAAGTACCTGATGAAGACTGTGCGGTTTCTTATGTGGGTTACAGATGGCTCATATTCTTAAGAAATCTCACAAGTCATCATACATCATTGCTCTTAACAGCGGCTGATCCAACACCTGTCAATGCGAATGGCCTTTCAGAACTAGGCAGACCTCCAGGTCAGCAGGAAAGCCAGAGAACCGAGCAACTCGTTTTACAAAGGCGATTATTAGAGCCAGGATTTGGAAATTCGTTCTTAAATGTTTCGTTGTTGAGAAGCAGTCACATCTTACGACACTGCGAACAGCGTCCTCCAAACTACGCAGACGGAGTATACCTGGGTCTGCCCCCATCTGCTGCCCTGTACGTACGTGTATGTATCATCTGAAGGTATTTACAGGGCTATCTCTAGTAGTAACGGTAGGAACACTGTAGACCATAGGACAATAGCAGATAAAACTGCCCCGTGCCAAATTAAGCGCTATGCCACGAAGTCGTATGGTGGAATGGATGTAACGCTCCAAATGTTGTTACCCTCGGCACTAGATGCAAGTGCCTGGCCAGTCTCACCTCTCAACCATCTTAGCCCCTAGGAAAGAGGCCCCGCTATCCCCTGAGTATGAAGTAAATGGACCCAGGGAAGGTCTCAATACTGCTGTGAAGAGGAATATTGTGCTCCTCCCGAGAATCGAATGCAGACTATCCGGTCGTCCAGCCCAAAGTCCTTACACTAACTTGAGCTATCCAAGCCCCTACAGAGGGCAGCTGATTTATATTCATTCGGTGGTCTTGTGGGTAGCTGCTAACGTTTCGGAGGAATATACTGCCTCCATCTTCACGTAGAAAATGAGTAATTTTATGGAATAATGTGGTCAGTGAAATAAATAATGGTAACATTCTGTTGGAGATGTGGGTTCAAAGCTTGTCCCTGTAGAACACTCTTTATTCTCGAAATAACCATGGCGGTAGATATGTAATCCATTCGACTTAAGGTTTCCCATTTCCGAGCGCTGTGACAGCAGTTTCCGATGACGAATTACACTGCAACACTCCAAACCTCACGACACTCATCTGGCTGTCGACCCTGAGTTGGATGGCCACGCCTCTGACAAAGGCGTGATAAAGAGGCGTCTAATCGAGTCATATCAAAAGGCTATTTAAGGATATGCCCTAGATTATGAAGCGCACTTATACCGCTATAGTCAACTGAACGTTCCTTCCGTCCGTCACTTAAACACATTTCCTTTGAAGAAGTTCTTCCTCTGATCCTACTGATTGCGGCTCGGGTCTGCACCAATCGATACGATTCCTTGGGTAGGGGATCGGCCCATCGCAAGGCATACGCACGATAACATGAACATAAAATAACCAGACATACATTTCTGCCTTGAGTGCGATTCGAACACAAGATCCCTGTGTTCGAGTGGTCAATATATAGAAGCCTAGACCCCGCGGGAAGGGGGGAGGGGGCTGAAAGCATACATTACCAATAACTGAGCACCTTTTCTGTTTCTAAAAACAGCCTTTTACTACAATCAGATAATAATGCCGTCTAGCTTGGTACAAGTTTACAGATGTTTCGGAGGAATGTATTTCCTTCAACTTCAGGACTGAAGAGTAAGCCAACCAACCAGTAAGAAGGAAGCAGCATGCATAATGTTCTGGCTTGGTTTACTCTTCGATACTGAAGACAGAGAGGTAGTGGTTTCCTGCGAAATGTCGGATGTTGTACCAGATTACACGGCGTCCAGCCCAGCTCTATAGCACTATTCGCGTCAGTTCTGTGACAACTTCAAATCCAAACAGGAAATGCGCTCACCTTGAAGTCTATGTATCCATTCTTGTCCATGTCAAATGTTCGGAAGACATGATCGCAGAATTCCTCAGCATTTCCGCTGGGGAAGAACATCTTGTACATGTCAACAAACTTCGCCGGTGTTAACCTTCCGTTGGGACAGTCTTGCTGTAAAGAATAAGAAACGGAACAGTACAGACACAACAAAAAACATGTATCACTGAGCCCACTATTGTGCGCCAAAAATATCTTTGAGCGTGCGTCATGAGAGTGTTACGTCACCATTAGAACGTTAATTTTCAGCTTATGTCAGGAATACAAATCGCCACATAGGAGAGCTTACTTACGACACGGGACTTTCCCCCCGCAAGGTTTCCTACTCAAGGTATAACGTAGCTTCAAAGATATTTTAGACAATGCCCAGTTCAGCTAGATCAGACAGAGGGGGGGGGGATTTCAGACGCTTAAATACTATCCAGGGGTGAAAAGCAAGGCAATTATTACTACTGGGCTGCTATTACAAAGTAAAATTTTCATGAAAATATACCCTGAGTAGTAACAAGCAAATGTGCTGATGTACGGATATAGCAAAGAACACATGGCACAAACGTCATTACAATTTGTTGGCGCCTTTTGCCTGTCACGCTTTCAACCCCTAAGGGCGGCCGCACATCAACTGTGCCCAGACAAGCATGAAGACATGGGACAAAAGACGCAGTCTTGCTTCATTCTTGATTCGTCAGCATCATGACTCAGACCGGTGTGGGGCGGTTTTCATAAGCTCTTTCGTTTCAACTGTGCTCCTTTCTTTGCGTCATGTCGCAGGCATCGTGTCTTGACTGTTACATGTCTTGACGCATGCCGGTGTGCGGACTACCTAAGCCTCTGGTGCCTGCCGTCCATCAAACTAATATTAACAAATTCAGTTCATTATTATTATTATGGCTCTAGAGCCCTTTCTTAGGCCAGGGCCGCTTTTTCAGTTTCTTGATCCTATATAGTCGATAGGACCCCTGGGACGGGGGATAAGCCCGTAGCAAGGCCGCTACCTACACACAGAACAACACAAACAGAGAATAAACGCAGACAATACAGATATCCATGCCTTGAGTGGGATTCGAACCCACGATCCCAGCGTTCGAGCGAGCGAAGACACCTAATGCCTTAGACCACACGGCCACTGTGATCGGCTAATTTCCCTTCATACCTCAAAGAAAATACATCCCAGCGCCATTAGAAACACCAACCAGTTAACGTTCTTTAGGGAAATAACAGCTAATTATTGTTAAAATCACACGAAACACACAAATGCACAGTGTGAGCTTAACGTTAATGCAGGTGACTGTGAATGAGGGGTTAAACTCCACGGTACACAATCCGACTGCTTCACTTGTTTAATAGTCTACTCGTTTCCATATACTACTGTTTAACCATTTACTGGAGAGCGGTAAATATACGTACCACATACGGTAGCCGATACAGTGCATTTACGAGTATGGGTTTCACAGTCTTCACAGCCGGCTAGCAATTGCTTGCCCAAACAGAGTTAACTGGTTCGTCCTTGTGATGCAGTCGCAGTTTTCTCTGCGAGCTACGAACTGGATGTTTATATTCGGATGGGACGGATGCCGGGCCTCTGGCTACACGTCACTTTGCATCCGGAAAGTTCTATGGCCGGCCAACTTTTCCGTGGTTCCCTGTGCCCCGGAGCAAACAGCGAGTTCCTACACAAATTTCAAGTAGCAATGCATGCTTTGGATGCAGCATTCCCAATGTAATGTTAAAATTCCGCCCCAGTGTAGCCCTCCCGATTTAAAATCAAAACTTGACCCAAATGCAATTCTTCAAACGTCAATAAAACAAAGCTCCTCAAATTCTTTTATCTCCTCATAAAAACCCATTTCCCAACACTTTACCCTGTTCCAAACGAACCTCTACCAGGCCTAATGTGCAATGCCTGAGAACATTTTTTTTATTTCTCCAATTTATTATACAATCTATCCAGCTATTTTGGATAATAAGTACTAGTTATGATGAGTATAAAAGTAATTTAACATGAAGAACGTGTTCCAATGAACTCGTTCTATATGTAATTTAACTAATTATAGTCAACTAGTTAATTGTTTTACAAAATTAGATAGCAAATCTGGTTAACAGTTCTGACGGTTTAAATCTGTGAAGCCTCCTGACTTCTTCTTCATCGTAGAGGTGCGTCGCTAAGGAATTCGGGTGCTTCCGGAGGCGTGCCTGATATTTTTTACTGGAGAGCGTGATTTCCTCGCGTACTGTTGGAATTCCCAGGTCCTTGTGTAGGACGAAGTTTGGTACGTACCATGGTGCGTTAACTAGTACACGCAGTACCATATTTTGGAATCGTTGAAGAATTTCGATGTTGGAGTTGCTAGCGGTACCCCATAAGGGTATGCCATAGGTCCATATCGGTTTTAGTATAGTTTTATATAATAGGATCTTGTTCTCTGTTGAGAGCTCCGAATGGCGTCCCAGCATCCAATACATCTTGTGGAATTTAGTTCTGAGCTGTGTGCGTTTGGTCTTGATATGTTTTTGCCATGTGAGTCTTTTGTCCAGGTGCATGCCAAGATATTTGGCGTCGTCTGCTTGTGGAATTTGAGAATTATTGAGTTGTACTGAAGGGCAGTTGTCATGTTTCATGGTAAATGTTACATGAGTAGACTTATCTTCGTTGGCCTTCATGCGCCATTTGTTGAGCCAATGTTGGATGTGATTAAGGTGATTTTGTAGGTGCAAGGAAGCGATGAGGGGGTTGCTGTGTGACGCCAGGATAACTGTGTCGTCAGCAAACGTGGCTGTGGTTGTTTGTTGAGTTGTAGGGAGATCAGATGTATAGAGCAAGTATAAGACAGGCCCCAACACGCTGCCTTGGGGTACACCAGATAATATTGGATACAGGTCTGTGTATACTTCCTGCTGTTTTATGAGGTAGTACCTTTGTGTGAGATAGGATCGCAGTGTGGCATACATTTGATGTGGTAGTGCTTGTTTTAATTTGTAGCATAATCCCACATGCCATACCTTGTCAAAAGCTTGACTGATGTCAAGGAACACTGTTGAGCAGTAGCGTTTTGCTTCGAGAGCTTTGTTGATTGTGTTGACCACCCTATGGACTTGTTCTGTGGTGGCGTGTCTGTTTCTGAATCCAAATTGATGTTTAGGGATTAAGCTTTGGGCTTCCAATACCGGATTAAGTCGTTTCAGGAGTAATTTTTCCAGTACTTTAGAGAGGACTGGGATCAAGCTTATTGGTCTGTAGGATGTGACTTCTGTTTTGTTTTTTCCAGGTTTTGGGATCATAATGATTTGTGATACTTTCCATAGTGATGGATAGTATTCTAGTCTTAACACAGCATTGAATATATGCGTTATTTTTTGGATGCATGTTTCGAAATTTCTTTTAAGACTTTCCCTGTGATTAAATCAAATCCAGGAGCTTTCTTTGGATTTAGATCCTTTTTGATGATTGACTCGACCTCTTGAGAACATTCAAAGCAGGAAAATTTTCTTTCTCTCCCTCTACACTGTTAAGAACACTGCCACGCATTCCTGGTTTGCGTGACTAATAATAATGGATTCTGGAGTAGATGAAGAGATTTATTGGACACTCACAAGTCGTAACTACAAATAGTTATAGAACTCGAAAAATTACTGTAACTATAACATAAACTGAAGTCTTCAACCTCTGCTTGCTAGTCGTTGCTTCATAAGGAATTGTATCTGGTTAACACTCAACACCTGAATATTCAACCACTGAACTGTCTTCTTAGTTATCTTACGAATGAATCTCTGATCTGAATTCACGAGTCGGCTCCCTTTTATAACTGCCACGCGGCCCGAATAGAGAACGCCGCCCCCAAGGGTTCTACTACTGCTCTTCATGAGAATGTTGGCTCGGAAATCCGCGTGATGATTCCGAAAAAACGGCTTATTTTCTAAGCCTTTACACTTTGCTACTTGGCAACGACTCGTTCATTGCTATTCGTTGTACAGGGAACGTGATTTTCGAGCCGTTGCTCAGCAATGGACATCTGCTCCAGCTCTACCATTTCGGCTTTCAACCGTCATGTCACAATATCTTCACCCCCTTTGTCTTCGTATACTCCTGACAGGAACGAGTTAATCATCGTCATTTGCTGACGTAGCCCGTTACGTCATCATTAGAATGTTCATTTTCATTTTTCGCGTGGGCCTACCTACAAATCATTCGTGACACGCATAGCACACTTCAAGGACACTAGAAAACCGCGAGAAACATTCTACAATACCCCTGGGGGAGGGGGGATTACTCCTCGTGTCCTCCCTTCTTCCCGAGCCGGATAGTTTCGTGCTAGTGCCGAATACTAATACAATTTCTATCTGAAAGCTGAGGTTAGTGTCTGCTGACGTGCGTCTGTGGGGCAGGCGTCCCGACGTCCAGGTCCACGCATGGGCTCGCTAATTGACGTAAATCCAATTACTCAGAACTGATCTTTAGACAGGGGTATGTCAGAAATTATGAAGCAGAACGGCAGCGACGACTAATAGGGGCATGACGTAACAGAATATTGTATGTTTTACATTTCGAAGTGGTAAAGAGAGACAGTGGGAGTTAGGCTAGCTGCAATTGTGAGTAGAGCTGCCATGAGGGCCCAACATGAATAGCTTCCCCTGGTTTTGTCTGCCTGTCAGAAGATGTGAATAATGTTATCCAGTTGTTTGTGCCAGTGTCCTAACTTGCTGCGTCACATGACGTGTGTTAATAAACTTAAATGTAAGAAAAAAGGTCTGTTTCAATTCAGTTTCTTTATTCACGTATTTATTTGTCTTTTCTATTTTTCCCGTGTTTATTTCTTTTTGTCCGCAAGTTACGAAAGCATCAGAGCCAGAGCTGCTTTACCACTGGGCGGTTTACCGCCAATCAGTTCGTCTTGGCTACAAGCCACTTGAGACTCTCCACCAGTAATTTTGTTCTCCAACTGAACATTTGCAATTATAGTCCTTATGTAACATCCCTTCTGAGGAGGATGGGTCTGCCGTTTACAATTGCCGCTGGTCCTCGCCAGCACAGTCATTCTCAAGTCCGAGTCCCGAGGGACTCATTGGAAACTCTGCATCTCCATTACAAAGACCAAGCAGTTAGTGCTGTTTACTCGCAGAAGCATACCAAACACATACTTTCACCCTGCGTGCAAAATTAAGAAATGTTGAATCTTAACCCACGGTAAATCATTCACAAGGAAAAATGGTACACTGCACCTGTTAGTTTGTTAGGCAAGACAACTTGTCCACCTAACATGCGCATTAGCCCATTCACTTCTGGACATATGTTAACTGGGTCTTTCTTGCTCATTTCAATAACATACCTCCGTAGAGCCTGTAACGCCGTGTACAGCGTCTAGTTGTAAGATGATTGCTACAAAGCCAACTGGAGAGAATTCGGGAGGAAGTAGTAATGGCCTAATTTGAGGTGCCATCTTGCCATTTCCCTGCAGAGGCGGAGGAAATCTACAAAAAGCCAGGCGTTATTAAAATAACCCATTTTGTGTCTATTTCCTGCGCGGCCAGGGCTTCAGCGTGTCTTTGCGTGTCTTGAAATGCCAATTCACGGTAGACAAACGAAGGCTTTTTATTACCTGGGTTTGCCGACAACGCGAGATGGCTGCAAGCCAAACGAAATACACGATCTTAGAAACATCGAAATGATTTCAGGCGTATAAACAGCGGAATGCCGAGCAGCGCGCTTGATGAGCGCAAGCATGCTCAGCGGTACATTGATGTCGATTGGTGCGCGGGCAGAGAGAGTTCAGCTGGGTCCGGGTCACACGTTTCAGGGGAGCAAGTCCCGCTGAAGAAGCTGGAAGTCGCTCGGCTATTCAAGAAATTCCCTCACCTCCCTTTATGAAACCCGAAGGTTCAATATGAGCCCGCATTAACACCTTGAAGCAGAGTTCTTCTTGATAAGCTAACAGTCGCTCGGCTGCTCACAAATTTACCAGCATTTTACGGAATCAGACGGCTCATTACCGTAATCACAATAACCCAACACAAGACATCCTGCTCCAAATGAATGCAGTCCACACATCTGCATCCCGTTTCTTTAAGTAATTGTTTTTACATCTGCGTCTTTAAAAGTTTCCAAGTTTTCCGATTAAAATTTGGTATGCATTTCTCATCTCTTACATGATGCATCAACAGAGTGGATGGAAGCCAGTGTAGCAACAATATGTGGTTCCGATCCCCCTGTTACATGTGGGGCAACCCCGTTCAGGCACCAAACTCCTACTGTCCACCACAGCATCCCTCTCCTAGCTTCTCAGGTGCATAAGTCCCTCCGTATATACCCTTTTCCAATTTTCTGCTTTTTAACTTTTTTTTATTGCCAGTGGGGTGCGACTAAGTCCCTTGTACTGCGGCCACTTCTGGCCTATTGTACCAGCCCCAGATGATAGGTGAGGGTGATTGTGGATCAATTGGTGGAATGAAGATTGGCAGGGGAAACCGAAGTACTCGGAGAAAACCTGTCCCAGCGCCACTTTGTCCACCACAAATCCCACTTGACCAGACCGGGATCGAACCCGGGCCACCACGGTGGGAAGCCAGCTGTGGCGCGGCCCCACTTTCTGCTTAATACAATGTCAGTGAGTCTCTCTCTCACGGTAGCGGCTAAATCTACACATCTTTTAATTATCCTTATCCAAACATCCTCCGAGCCGGTGACGGTAGCCGAGCGGTCTAAGGCATGCACTGTCTTCGTTCGCTCGGAAGCCGGGATCGTGGGTTCGAATCCCACTCAGGGCATGGGTGTTTGGTATGTGTATGCGTTTATTCTGTGTTTGTGTTGTTATGCGTTTAGGTATAGGTCTTGCGACGGGCTGGTCACTTGTCCTGGGAGTCCTACCGTCTGTAAAATGATCATGAAACTGAAAATCAGCCCTATGATCCAAAGTGGGAGCAAGAGGAGAGAGAGAAAACATATCCTTCGGCCCTTATAGATTGCAAAGGGATTTCTTGAACACCCAGTATAATACACGAGGGTTGGAACTTTAATACACTCAAGTGCCAAAAGACATGAGACAGCAGTACGTAAATTTATTTTTAAGTGGCGCCACCGTCCCTTGACGGCTTGGGAATGCCCAGAGCAGTATCAGTTGTGAGGTGTTCTCTCGTGAGTCAGGTTGAACACCGGCCAGTCTGCTCATGGCAAGCCGACGTGAATTATCGGAGTTTGAACGGGGAATGATGGTGGGTGCCAGGCGGATGTGACATCCCATTTCCGAAGTTGTGCGCTCATTCAATATTCCTTGATCCACGGTGTCATGTGTGTACCGGGAATACCTTGTGGAAGGCATTTCCACCCACCGTGGACAGCGCAGTGGCGAACCACGGGTGTTTAATGATCGTGACCAGCGGCGTCTAGCTAGAATTTTCCGTGGTAACAGACAAGCGCCACTGGCTGAAATAACATCCACATTCAATGCAGGAGGTACCAGACGCATATCCAGCAGGTCGGTGCAGCGTCCTTTAGCTTCCATGGGATATGGGAGCAGAAGACCGACCAGAGTGCCTCTGTTAACACAGCACCTCACCTTGGCTTGTGACGTCGGTAATTGGACCCAGGAGGATTGGCAACATGTGGCGTGGTCCGATGGGTCACGGTACCAGTTGTTTTAGGCGGATGGTAGGGTTCGGGTGTGGCGCAGACCCCATGAGGCCATGGACCCCAGTTGTCAACAAGGCACCGTGTAGGCTGGTGGTGATTCCATACTGGTGTGGGGTGTGTTCACGTGGCATGAGTTGGGTCCGCTCGTCCACCTAAACACGTCATTGACCGGTGACCGCTAGGTTACACTGCTTGGTGACCATTTGCAACCCTTCATGGACTTCCTGTACCCCCACAACGATGGGATATTCCAGCAGGACAATGCACCGTGTCATCGGGCCGGAGTTGTCCAGAATTGGTTCGGGGAGCATTCTGGAGAGATCCGACGAATGGTGTGGCCACCATGTTCGCCCGACATGAACCCAATCGAGCATTTATGGGACGTGGTGGAGAGGTCCATTCGCACCCAAAATCTTGCACCCACAAATACCAGGGAGCTGTGGGCGGCTATCCAGACGGCATGGCTCAACATCTCTCCAGAGGTCTCCCGTCCACATGTGGAATTGATGCCACGTCGAGTTGCTGCACTTTGCCGGGCTAGAGGGGGTCCTACACGATACTAGGTACCTATCCCATGATTTCTGGCACTTCAGTGTAGTGGCAACACTACTGTAGACACGCCATGCAACGGAACCAAATAATGTCGCTTATACCACACGTTAGTTACATATCTACCTTACCTTAGAGCAAATCGACTCTCCCTTCGCACATCACGCGCATGGGCAGTGACGAGAAGNACTGGTGTGGGGTGTGTTCACGTGGCATGAGTTGGGTCCGCTCGTCCACCTAAACACGTCATTGACCGGTGACCGCTAGGTTACACTGCTTGGTGACCATTTGCAACCCTTCATGGACTTCCTGTACCCCCACAACGATGGGATATTCCAGCAGGACAATGCACCGTGTCATCGGGCCGGAGTTGTCCAGAATTGGTTCGGGGAGCATTCTGGAGAGATCCGACGAATGGTGTGGCCACCATGTTCGCCCGACATGAACCCAATCGAGCATTTATGGGACGTGGTGGAGAGGTCCATTCGCACCCAAAATCTTGCACCCACAAATACCAGGGAGCTGTGGGCGGCTATCCAGACGGCATGGCTCAACATCTCTCCAGAGGTCTCCCGTCCACATGTGGAATTGATGCCACGTCGAGTTGCTGCACTTTGCCGGGCTAGAGGGGGTCCTACACGATACTAGGTACCTATCCCATGATTTCTGGCACTTCAGTGTAGTGGCAACACTACTGTAGACACGCCATGCAACGGAACCAAATAATGTCGCTTATACCACACGTTAGTTACATATCTACCTTACCTCAGAGCAAATCGACTCTCCCTTCGCACATCACGCGCATGGGCAGTGACGAGAAGAGAGCCTCGTGTTAACTGGCGGTCTAATGTAGTGTTGTCACGATGTTTTCGAAACAGGAACAACGGAGTTGGATAAAGATTAAATGTGCCAGAGGCCGTACAGCACGACATTGTCATCAAGGTCTTCAAGAGGCTTGCCGGGAATCTGCATTGCCTTACAGAACAGTGACAAGGTGGGTAAAAGCCTTCAACGCGGGATGCCAAAATGTGGCAGACATGCGTCGGCCAGGTCGTCCTAGTGTCAGTGAGGAAGTGTATGCTCTTTCCGCGTTGCTGGAGAGTGATCGACGCCAAACAATTCGTGAGCTGGTCCGAGAGACAGGATTAGCGCATACGACTGTGCTTCATATTCTGAAGGAACGCCTGGGCATGAGAAAAGTTGCATCACGATGGGTTCCGCATGATTTGACGGAAATGCAGAAATGGCTATGATACGACGCTGCTCGTGACCACTTGGAGCGCTATGAGCGCGAAAGACAGGCTTTCTTACGCTGTATCATTACGCTGGATGAGACATGGGCCAAATCGTACGAGCCACAAATGAAACGCCAATCGAACGAATGGCGTCATTACGGGTCCCCACGAAAATCAAAAGTTCGTCAGAACCCCAGCCAGCAGTGTGAAAGTTATGGTGATTCTCGTGTACGACTGTGATGATGTTATCCTAACGCATGCCGTTCCCCGACAGCAGACCGTCAATGCACAGTGTTACTGTTCATTTTTGTAACACAACCTGTAACCAGCTTTGAGAAATAAGCAGCGACACTCTCTGCAGAACCCACCCATCATTTTGCAGGACAATGCTCGGTCGCACGCAACGCAAGCTGCGGCTGATTTGTTGGATCGATGGGGCTGGGAAGTGCTGTACCATCCACCGTACTCCCCGGACTTAAGCCCTTGTGACTTCGACTTGATTCCTAAGATGAAGGAACCACTTCGTGGCATTCGCTTCAGAACCGTTCCAGAGATTCTTAAGGCAGTAGACCGCTCCATTCGAACTATCAACACAACAGGCGCTGCTAAAGGTATCCTACGACTTCCACATCGCTGGCGACGGGTTGTACACAATGCTGGCGACTACAAGGACAGTAAAACTTCGAAACATGCATCTATTTTGTATCAGTTGTAAATAAATATTTGCCACTATTAAAGTTCCATCCCTCGTATGTCGTTATTTCTGACGTTTTAATGCATCTTATACATTGGTATAATTGGGTAAGTTCATTTGAACAAGAATGTACTCATAGCAATTCTGGCAGAACTGGATGAAACACAATTCAATACGATTACAGAGTGCATGAAGTGCGAAGGTTAAGGGGAACTCCTGTAATATACATACACAGTTCTACGTGGTAGTTATTAAGTTCGTGGAATGTGGTTTTATCGCATCATATTACAAGGTATTCACATACACTTACGCAGATCCACATCGGCCCTCAAAATAGTTGCCGTAGGCCGCTATGCAAGTCTGCCAACGTTGATATAGCTGCCGAAAACATTGCTGAAACATATTGGCAGGAAATTCCCGCACGACGCTTTGCGGCCATTCTACGAACTTATTGACTGTGGTAGTATGTACTTTTTTATTGCTAGTGGTGTGGGACTAAGTCCCTTGTACCAGCCCCAGATGACAGGCGAGGGTGATTGTGGAGCAATTGGTGGAATGAAGATTGGCAGGGGAAACCGAAGTACTCGGAGAAAACCTGCCCCAGCGCCACTTTGTCAACCACAAATCCCACTTGACAAGACCGGGATCGAACCCGGGCCGCCGCGGTGGGAAGCCAGCGACTAACCGCCTGAGCTATGGCGCGGCCGCGGTAGTATGTAAGTGCAGGCTTAAAGAGATTCTTTCCTTATACCCTTTTACACCACATCGCCTCACAGTATGTACAGTCAACATGCACCAAGTTAGATGTACCAATACTGCCAAAACTGTGTGTACCTGACGTCACTGTGGAGTGATCTGCATTCTTGCTTTGTATTACGAGGGTACCAGCCTACACGAGACGGTCTATGGCAAGATCCTGTCACGTGTATTAGTGACTATAGACGGGGTTTTGGATTGGATGATTGGATTTACTGACACCTTATACACACAACTCGGGACTGCAGGTAATACAGCGCTATCGCTGATGTACACACTTTACAGTTCACCGTTACCCACGCACTAGGGTTCTCAGTCTTCACTAGTCGTATCCTGGCAACGGATTTTGTAACAGTCTCATTATCACTTAAAATCACATATGAAGTCCTTTTGTCACAGTCTAATTCCTTCCTTCTTATTTCTTCTCAATCGCCTTAGACTGCCATCTCCAGAACTGGGCCCATTTCTTGACAACTCATTCAAATAAACTCTTCTTCAACGGAACTCTCTCAACTTCTGACAACTCGCTTAAACGACCTTCTATGTGCCTCTATCACCCATTGGCACACACGGAGGAAACACAGCCTCTCTACTGTTGAGGCTTGTTTACGGAACCGTTGTCTAGCAACTGACGTCCTGTTATTGCGCGCGTATGCTTCCGCGGGAATGTTTACCGAGTTTACCATTGCGTAGCAATGGGTCTATACGGCACAATACTTATTGGTTCCCTCAGTACCTGGAAGCAAATGCCAAAAATTAGGCCACGACCACTTCCTTCCAATCATTAGACGCTATATAACCTTGGAAGTGCCACGCCAAGAACAAATAAACGACGGGTGTGTGGCCAAGACACGCGGAGCGAGTAGTGTCCTTGCAGACATCAGATCACAGTTACATTAGCACACAATACCAGCGGGGTGTGTTCAGAATCAACATTCGGGGTCACTGTCACTAAGAGCGTTGCTTATGTCGTATTCTTGCTCTGTAACGAAGCAATAAAACTCCAAAGTACACACACACTCCGTGGCTCTCGTCAAGGCGGGCCAAGGTATGACCTACATGTCCAATTCAAGGTTGCCGCAATTTAACGCAGAACTTGAACGGAAGATGAATACGTACACTAACACTCGTGTTATGGGTGGCGGGGCAGAAAAGCACTGTACGCTAGTACTCCGGAGGTCCTGTGTCTGGACATTGGTTATCCTGACGCTTTTTCGTGGTTTTCATCAGTCTCCTCAAGCAAATCCGGGACTGCACTTCAATTATGCCATTGCCGTTTCCTCCCAAATCCTTTCCAATTCATCATTCATTTAACATTCTGCAATTCGATGCTATACAGTCTAGCTACGTACACCGTAACATTCATGTCCTCTCTATGTCTCCACGGCCCTTTGTTGGGTCCGGGCCGCTTTCTTAATCCTACACAGTTGGTATGACTCCTAGGACGGGGTATCAGCCCGTCGCAAGAGCGCTACCTACACACAGAACAACACAAACGCAAAATAAACGCGGACAGACAACCATGCCTCTAGTGTGATTCGAACCCACGACCTCAGTGTTCGAGCGGGCGAAGACGGCCCATGCCTTAGACCGCTTGGCCACTGTGATCGGCACATCGTAATATAATCCACCAAAAATAAAAAATAATTGTAACCCGAACTGAAATCACACCTCAACAGGCTGACAGCAATAGCTGAAAGTCTCTGACATGGCAACTACTAATAGATTCTGCGTGTTCATCTGTTTTACAGTCCAGCTGCTCCTAGGGGGCAGCCAACGTCAGTGTAGGAAACACCTCGAAAGCAAAGTCCTTTCCGAGCATGTACTCGCCAACGGCGTATGAATAACGGGAGCGCAGTAAACACGCGGTAATCCGGATTAAATAGGAAGAAGAGTGACGTCATCGGAATCAAGCGATAATCCGGATTAATAAAACAAAAGAAAAATATCAGAAAACCAATAAATGGAAATTTTAATAATACTGGCAGTGCTGATGCATATAAATGCAAGATATGAGTGCAGCAATTTCTTTCTCTGACAGAAGCCAAAATCCAGGGCCTCCTACATCCAGCTGAAGCCAATCTTGGATATTTACTTGCGTGATTTCAGTCTCTCCAACTGCCCTCAACACAGTCTGAAAGTCCTCTTGCTTCTAAATCCCACGCGTCTTTTAAAGTATGTACTTAACTGTGAACAGAATTTCTCATATTTCTATCCGGATTATCCGAAATCGGGACCAACTGTAACCGGATTACGAGAGTTTAGGCCAGAACTGGCCGCAGTACAAGGGACTTAGTCTCACCCCACTAGCATTAAAAAAATTAGAAAAGAGTTTATAGCAACTTTCTTGCGATCACGTAGCGCTGTGCGCCAGTAGCTGGCGACGGTAAACACGTGTTTCAACATCAGATGTTGCATAAACTTCACTTAAAGGACTTGCTCGCATGCTTCCTTTATGATACCCTCACCGCTAATTCCAAAGGCTAAACTAATTAACTCTGAATAAGAAAGCAGAATGAGCTGTACAAATATCAGATACATCAGAGAGGATCCCTCTGAACATTCAATACAGAAACTTGACTGACTCTGTGACGACATACAGTTACTGCAGCCGTTGCAGAACATACACACAAGAGTAAATCCACCCAATTTTGTATACTCCTCCTGCTACGGTAACGAGGGCGCTAAGTCGACATTTAGTGGCGTATATCGTTACGTCATCACTACAGCGTCACTGAACTGTTTTCTCAGCAACACTGCGGTACTCAAATTCAAACATCACTCTCATGGAGCTGAACCCTTCTTGAGAAACCGCCAGTTGCGGACCTACTCAAGAACTTCCCAGCATTTTATGGAACCCGAAGGTTCATTACCGTGTTCACAACATCCCTCCACTGGTCCCTACCCTGAGTCAGGTAAATCCAACCGATACTATCCCATTCTATCTCTCTAAGGTCCATTTTAATATTGTCCACCAACCTATATCTTGGTCTTCCTAGTCGTCTCATTTCTTCTGGCTTTCCCACCAGTATCCTATATGCATTACTATTCTACTCATTAGTGCTACAAGCCCTGCCCATCTCATCCTTGACTTGATGATTCTAATTATACTCAGAGAAGAGTACAAGTTATTAAGCTCCTCATTATGCAGTTTTCTCCAACCTCCCGCCACTTTATCTCGCTTGGGTCCAAATATTGGGAAATCAAACACACTTACATAAATTTTTTTCTTCCAGAAGGTTGGCTACACTCTGGTTCCTGGACCGGACGAATACTAACGTGGAACGATTTTATATTGCTCTAAGATGGCATTAAAATATACGAGGAACGCACATCTGATTTTGGGGCTACTGGAGTGAACGCATCACGTTACACGTACATGTCACGAACGTGCGTGCGTTCTTACAACTTGTGACTTGTACTCGAGAGGTGACCGTTTCGAATTTCAACTGTGACACCCGTTATCCTATTAATTTTCGTGTTTTTCTCAGTCACTCCAGCTAAAGGTCAGGTCAGTACCGACGAAGGGGCCGGAGTCCGAGTCCCGGTGGGGGCAAGAATTTTCTCTTCTCCACGTCGTCCAGACCGGCTCTGGTGGCCAACCAGCCTCCAAACCAACGGGTACCGGGGGTAAAGCGGCAGGGGCGTGAAGCTGACCACTCACCTCCAGCTAGTGCCGAGATCAAGAAAACGTGGGTCTATACATCCACTCCCACCTACGCCTTCATGGCGTAGTGCTTAATTAGTTAAGCACAGGGACAATTTTACAATTCAGCTGTTGGTTTCAATAGGTTTGAAGTTCATCCCTTACGTTAAGGGAAGGAAGGCTTCACAGCGTCTGAGAACGAGATGATGAGGGGCGGAGGGAACAGGAGGCTGGAGAAACTGTATCTGTGCTTTTCGCGAAGTACTGAGGTGATCATCAACTCAAAGACGATAAGATGGAAGCAACGACAAAACTGTCGGTGGAAATTCTGAAGTCCTAGGCTTAGACAGGAGAATTATCACTCACCCATTCACCTCCACCTTCAATGCAACTTGAAACTGTTCAGTCTCTCTTTCATTTAAGATAACATTAAAATCACATATTGCTACATGTTTCGGCCCTGCTCGGACATTTTAGGCAACTGTTCACTGTTCGAAAACTGTACCAGAGCTTAAGTCAATATATTTCCATGCTACATACGCCCAGCTAGTGAGAACATACTCGTACATATGAAGGGGTACAAACATGGGCAGCAAACAGGAAAATAACACTGGAACAGAGAGTTTTGTTCTCAGATAAACACATTTTAGTGAGAGTAACGATAACGCAATGACACGCAAATATATTGACTTAAGCTCTAGTGCAGTGCGACGGTTTTCAAACAGCGAACAGCTGCCTGAAGATGGTCCAGGAAGGACGAAACATTCAGCAGCTGATGTGATTTTAATGTTACTCTAAATTAAAGAGAGATTATGAACAGTTTTGGGTTGCGTTAAAGACGGAAGTGAATGAGTGAGTGATACGTCAGTGCTGTAGGATGCTCAAAAATAATATTATATTATGGGAGAACTATTTATTTTGCGATTAGTATCACGAACATACAGAGTCGGGTGCTAGTGATAGATTAATGATGAACTGAAGAGGGTTTTGAAGGAAATAGTCGCTGCGTATTCAGGCAACTGCTTGGTGTGAGTGAGGAACTCCGCAGAAACCTAAGTCAGAATAGTCAGTGTTCCACCTGAGATCAAACCCGAGCACTTCCCGCGTCTAGATCATTCCTTTATGTCAACCTACTCTACCAGACAATATTAAAACGGATCCTTCATGAACAGACCGTGAGGGAGTATATTGGAATCAACTGGCTCATATGTCTAAATATCGAATCTTGCCCAAAGCATGCACAGGACTAAGGACCTATATTTATTAGGCTTACCTTAAATCCCTTATACCACTCCTTGATTGTTGCTTCATCGTATCTAGTGTGAGATTTGAGAAAGTCCATGTCCTCTTTGGAAAGTTTGTCTTTGCTTCCGAAGCAGCCCATCGCAGAAACTTCCAAGTTACCTGCAAATGCAGAACGTCAGTCTATCAATACAATTATATCGACAAGAAGTGATCTCACTGCTTGAGGGAGACCGCGCCTGCGCACAGATGCACCAGAAGCACAGCTTGTGGTCGCATGTAACAGAATTCGACGAGAAACAGATCTGCAAGAATTTACACAAGCAAACAGACGATTCCTCGCAGCGATACAGAAACCAGGGGACATGACAAACGTCACGGTAACTACATGCACATGCATTTGCATTAAACAACTCTGTATTCATGAATTTCATGTGATTATAAGAATAAAAATGTTTGTCATTCTGTCTGCCCGAACGTGCTGACGTACTGTAGCGTGTACAACCGTTGCTACGCAACGGTCGCGAGATGGGCGGATACATCAGGGCCGTTTCTTGACAACGGCTCGGTAAACAAGTTCCCACAGCAAGAAACTGAGGCGCAAAAATAGAGGTACTCTTGGAAACTGAGTGTTTCTACGTCGCTCTTGCTCAGGAGTTATGAGATAAGTCAGTTCTGTACGCGAGTCTGTGAAGAGAGGACTCGAGCGCGCGAAGCTGAATAATCTCCACTGTTAAAAACCGGTACCAGGAAACGTCTAGAGAAGACTTACCGTGTAGTGATTTGTAAAGCGTGCAAATCAGCGACAGCGTAATAGCCATAATTGTAGTTACGTCCTGTGAGTGGTCAATAAATCTATTCACAACCACAATGCCCGCCTATGGTGTATAGTCTATACACATGTGTTAGTGCAAGTGACCAATAAAAAAAACGGGGTCTGTAGTCCGCAAGCGAACTATACCGACCGAGCGACCGCCGCTTGTCGGCAACTTTAGCGGATAGAGGGCGTCGTGTGGTCAGCGCAATGAATCCCCACGGCCGTTAATTTCGGTTTTCTAGACCGGAGCCGCTATTTTCTTGAAATAGATCCTAAATTATCCTCACGAGGTTGAGTGGACCCCGTTCCAGACGCACTACTTCTCAGAAAATCCGGTAGCGCCGGGAATTGAATCCGGGATCGCTGGATCTGTAGCCAGGAACTCTGACCACTAGACCACAGAGGCAGTCTAGCTCACCAATACTATATTTTATGAAAATCGGTTCGCCGGTTATCGAATTGTTACACGCGGACAGACGCACTTTTACAACTTCTCGTTGCTAATACGCCGAAAACTAATCGCACTGTCAGCCTTTCAGCACAACATGCGACGAGAGAAACTAAAATTGCCGAGAGCAGATTTATCTCACGGGGAAAATCAGGCAAATTTTTCTGCTGGGAATTATCAGACGTCCTCCCCTCCCGATGTGTCATCCATCACTGATGGCTTCGGTGGGGGGGGGCACTGTTCCTGGCGACATTTCACTGTCAAGAGCCAGGTTAGCTCAGTCAATAACGTGACTGGTTAAGGACAGAATCACTGTTTCAATTCCCAAAAAGAGAACTACGCCCATATCCAACCTCCTACGTAACTGGCGCTGGAGATAAAGCGGCCAGAGCGTCAAACTAAAAACTTAACTCCACGTAAGTTAAGAATGCGTGGAAGTACACCTCCAAACCTCCATGTTTTCATATTATGGGGCTTTACCATAGGGGGCAACTTAATTTCTAAGACCATGGCCTTGTGAAACTTGACGTCGTGTAGTTTGGTGGACCGGCACTAATGTTAAGGAGGGATCTCCTACCTCCATATCGAGGGGAAACAATATGTTAGGCTACAGGGCCAAAATTTAGTAGTCAAAAACAAGTTATTCTGAGATGTGACGACGCCGTGTAATTTGGTAGACCGGTACTACTCTTACCAATTAACATGTTTTTTCCATCTTAAGGGCACGTACACTACCAGAATAAACGGTGTCAGATCTTAAAAGCCCTTACGCAATATATGACGCTATGTAGCTTGGTAGATAGTTCTCAGGGCTTCGGATCAACTTGTTTGCTGCCCTCATCTACCAGACTAGACGGAGTTTCATTCCAGATGACCTTAGGCACAGCGACAAGTTTCTTTTCACCTTTCTATCCGATAGAATCAGACCGTGTGACAGGTCACAGCAGTCAGTGAGGACGTCCTCTGATCAGTATCAGCCGCCAACTGATATTCAAGTCACTCTTCGCCCCTCCTTCATCAATATCATGACGTCAGCAGCACCGGGCGCACAACCTACATGCCGGCCAGGCGGCATCTCGCAATAACAACAGGCTTCAAACGAAGCTTCTTATTATGAATTCTTGTACGCCCCAACGACCACGGTCCTACTGGAAGTTGGCAAAGATGCACCAGACAACACGGCGTCACATACCAGAAGAAAGAAATCTTCACAGTCATCGCCTTAAGTTCCTAGAACCTCACGATGTGAAGTTCAGTGTTGCAGAGTTCGCAGATTGGGCTTGAGTTCGATTCTCGAAAGGTTGAGGGACAATGGCTGATTCAATATACCAATACTGTATTTGTTGTAACATTCCAGACCCAGATGATTCGCGCAGAGGTAAAGGTTTGGATTCACATTTCGGGAGTGACTGGTTCGCATCTCGGTCGGGACACCGGGTATCTCTCTCGCTCTCCTTCCTGTTGCGAGGGCATCCCTGAGACACTCTGTATCACTTCAGTTTCTTAATCTTATACACAGTCAGTAGGACTCCTTGAACGGGGGATCACACCGTCGCAAGGCCGCTACCTACACAAAACAGAATAAACGCAGACAAATATCCACGCCTTGTGTGGGATCCGAACTCATGATCCCAGCGTGCGAAGACAGTTCATGCCTTAGACCGTGCGGCCACTATGATCGGTGGAACATCGGCTATACTGACCAAGAATTTCTGGGCGTTCCTTCAGTCAGTCCGGGCAAATGAATTAGTGCCTTGAATAGGCCATGACCGCTTCCTTCAAGTTCATCGTTCATCCTTCATCAAACCGCACGACGCTACAAAGTTTACTTACACACCCGCAAACTAAACCAAGGAAAAAAAGACGTTTCGGTAACGACTCAACACTTAAGTAATCTGAAGACAGTGGCAATATTCTAAACGTCGTGTGCACCAGATAAACTACAGAAAACACAGAATGACTACAATTACTGCAAGTTAACATATGAACCAGTGCACCATCCGTTTTGCTCAGTTATGACGTCAGGCATGTGCGAATTACTAGTGTCATCTACGTAGGTTACCGGTCGTGAGCATTCGTTTATTCTAATCGACATCAAGACACATACAGTTTGGAATTGGCATCACTGATGGCGATCTGCAACACGCGCGGCTGCGCAGACTGGGCTTCATGTTTGCGCTACTCGTAACATTCGCCATAGTGACTTCTGTCAAAATCTGCTGCCTTGCAACATTTCAGAGGTCCCAAGTTCAAATCACGGCCCTCAGATCGGCTATGCTAACAGGTATTTCGAGCGTTTCTTCGGGGCTTCAACCCGGGTCTCAACTGATACTACCAAATGCAATTCCCAATTCATCATTCACCCATCCCACTATCTGACGTTACGTGGAATCCAGTTGGGTCCACTCGGCACATCAGCCACTGAATGACCTATTGTACATGCCCCGGGTGATTCTGATGATGGAGAATATGGTGGAATGAAGATTGACAGGGGAAACCGAAGTACTCGGAGAAAATCTGCCCTAGCGCCAATTTCTCCACCACAAATCCCACTGCCCAGACCCTGGCTCGAACCCGGGCCGCCGCGGTGGGAAGCCAGCGATTATCCGCTTGAGCTATGGCGCGGGCAACCGACGTTACGTATGTATGATCGGCTCTATGGAGCTTTGTTCCTACTAGGAAGCTTAAAGTTGCTCAGCCACGCAAGCTTTTGGTATTTTACGAAACTGGAAGGTTTATGGTCGTATTCACAAAGACACTCCAATGGTCTCTATCTAGAGCCAGATTAATCCAGCCCACAACGCATTTCTTTAAGGTTCATTTTAATAGTATCCTACCACCTATGCCTAAACATCCATAGTGGTCTCCGTCCTTCTGGCTTTCCTACCAACACGTCGTGCAAACGTCTGCTCGTTCAGATGCGTGCTACAAGACCAGCCTTGATTTGATCACGCTAACTATTCGGCGAAGAGTACAAATTATGAGATTCCTCCCGTCACTTCATCTCTCTTCGGTCCACATATTCTCCTCAGACCGTCCTTATAATATGAGAAACCAAGTTTCACAAGCATTCAAACCACAGGACAAATTAGAGCGTTCTCTATTTCAATTTGCGTGTTTTATGAAGCGTCAGTAAGCAAACTACAAACTCAAATGTCGGGCAATGCCATGTTCACAACTGCTGGGTCCGTCACTGCTCAGGGTGACGCATACGCAACGTACGTCCTGCCTAGGGGTCTAAGTGAGAGCCCCAGCTCTCGCGCAGGGGAACTGCAGGCCGAGCCCTCGCTTCGGCTAGGCCGATATGAAGGTTACCGAGCAAGATGGCTCAATCGGTAACGATCCAACTGCATCACTGAGCACTCCTTCCGCAGGAAAATAGCTTAAGACCTGTATAAGAGGCACACTCTTTCCGCTGGAACGTTGACTTATGTCTGCTGGGTGGTCAAAACGCACAGCTGTAGTCTCCAGGGTTATGACAGTGTACACTAGTCTGATAGGTGGGTACCAACGTTTCAGAAGTATAAATTACACTGAAGATGGAGGCAGCATGTTCCTCCGAAATTCTGGTATACATTTACTACAATACACCGTGTCATAACCCAGACAATCACAACAAAAATGAGAACATACTGTCACATGTTGGGTATATAACACGACACATAACTTCACGCCGTCTTGAATATAGCGAATTTACTCCACTCGCTCTTACAGTTTCACAATTACTGCCATCGGCAGTATCATAATTATTTATGCTTCTATTTACTCCGGCGTGTTTACAAAGGCGTTGCTGGGCAACGCTGCGAAGCAAACAGCGCGCTTCGGCTCGGCTCGGCACGGACAAACACCGCTTTCCTAACTGTTGCGTAACTTGGCAACCGACAGTTTATCAAGGGTCTGTCTTCGTGGTAACTCGTTCCACCTTCCGTTGCCCAGCAACGGTTAATGTCACAATATTATAACAGATTTTTGAGTAAAAAAAAGGTAAAGCTATCCCTGTAGCAGGCCATGGAGGCCATAGGGGTGTGAGATGTCGAGGCTCGCACATTTTCTAGACAGTAGGTGTCGTGGTCCTNTATTATTAAATACGCAGCGATGAGATACCATGGGCCCACCCACAACCACAGGGAATAGCCAATTAGAATATAACTTTGGGAATTGAGAACGAAAAGAGGAGTTAACCTCCCTCTTTCGTCAACAGCCGATTCAGCAAGTTAAAGATATAAATTACTGAATTTAGGAGACTTGGGATCTGATCTCAAACATAATATTCAGTTATGAGCCGGAGGCTCTATTCAATATGGGCCTTACGAGCGGTGGAAGTTGGCCTACGTCTTTGATTCCAAGTAAGTCACGTTTACTCATATAAGCCATGTTGGTAAATATTATTGTTGTTAAAGTGTTGTGGAATCCCTGTGGTTGTGGGTGGGCCCATGGTACCTCATCTCTGCGTATTTAATAATATTACCATACTCCAGTGGCCCCGTTAGCAGAGCTTCTTACTTATGTGATTACGCATAAATGCTGATCATCAACATTCTTAACCTAGTTGCCTGTCCAGGTGTTGACATACTAATGTAATGGCTGTAAAACACTTTTCGCAAGTCTCGGAACATTTAAGCAATGTCTTTTGATTTTCAGTCTCGAAGTGTGCCCGGCGAGCCCTTAGGGGAGAGTATTAATTATGTAACAAGTAATTGCCTAGGAAGATAGTCCGGCAATGTGGCTGTGTTATGGTGTATGTGTTAAGATTACTGGTAGTGTATAGACTTCGCACATTTGCGTTATAGTTACGACTAATGATTTTTGTGATAAACATGGTATGTGGGCTTTTAATATGTATAACTTTACGGGCAGATTATTTTAAGGGAGAACATGAGGACGAGTAGCAGGAGGTAAAGACACTATGTAGTCCCGACTGTAGGTCGGTCTTGTTAATATTGTAAATAATGTAAATAAGAGTGTAAATAGACAGGGTAGTTAGAGTAGGATGTACCGGGATTGTGATGCACACCTCCATAATCACCTTTCCACGACCGATCCCGCGGATCCTACCAAAATGAAAGGCAACAGCAGCCGAATGCTACCACAGTTAAGGGGAGGTATTACTGGACAGGGATAGGCACCTGCCACGCAGGCAGCGTTTAGTAGCCTTGGTATCAACGCCCCTTAAGAATAATAATAATGTAATACGTTGCTACCTGCAGACTATATGAAGAGATGACAGATAAGGGAGCTATGACAATAGGCCAGGGGGTAGTTCCCACCAGAGATGACAGACGATACGTAGAGGCGGGTCAGACCCGACACGCCCGCTCTACGCCAATAATAAGAGGTGACAAGGATGAAGGGGCCAGCCAACAGAGAACGCTCGACTACCGCGCTACCGGCCCTTGGTACTTTCATCACCTCGCTTAGGACATAAAATATAGATGGTGACAGCTTTATGAGAGAAGGAAGCCCAGAAACAGGAGAATCCTAGCTAAGGGTAAGCTAGGAGTATTGTGTTAACTCCTTACAGTGTAAGCTGTGGTGGCAAGGAAGGGTACCTCCACGCCCCCCTGCACCACGGCGTTACAGTAGACTCACAGATGGCGGTGAGGCTGCTAGCTGCTCTTTACCCCCCCTGAGGATTCCTGGTACTCATTTCTCTTAGAGGCTGAGTAGATCCCAGGACGATAGTGTCTAGAAGGATTAGGTCAACTGAAAAAATCCACCGCATCGGGAATCGAACCCACCACCCTCCGGTTTGTAGCACAGTGCCTCAACCAACTGCGCTACCGCGTGGATTGTGGATGGGTAACGTTATTGAATGAGGCAATCATATAGGCTCCCACTGTGATATTTACATCGCGAGACTGAGGAAAACAAAACGAAAAGCTTCCACTGTATAGCCCGTATTTTGGCAGACATAAAAACTACAGTCTTCCAAGTACACGTTACCGCGGTACATTCAAGCCAGGGGACAGGAACTGAGTTTGCGAGACATGAGGTTGTCAGGCCGGTGATTATGAGCAATACTGACGTCCAGGATGTGACGCCGTGTAGTTCAGCTGACCGTTACCAACGTATTGATGGAAGTTACTTCTTGCATCTTCAGGGTATAAAAATAGCTGCGAACTGAACATGCATACTGAAGCTTTCGGTGGGTATTTCACTTCGAGGAAATGCAGAAAACTCCGAGAAAGCACACGACAGCCGGTACTTACACCGGGATACGAACGGATAGACTACTGTCATCTGGGTCGTAACGTGGTGGCGTCGTCTGGCAGTTACCAACCTTCCTGAAGTTTCAGATTGTTCCGAAACGTCGATACGAACATACCGGACTGCACGGCATCACATGTCCGTATCAGCGGCATTTCAGAGGTACATATTCGTGCATATTCAACGTCACCCTACTGACGTCATCAAAATTTAAGCAACACGTATCTCCGAACCGTTTGGAAGAATGGCCACATCCACACGGCACAAAGACCCAAGACGTTTCGGTGTCATATGCTACTTCAATTTTTAGGATCAAACTGTACCAAGACCAAAGAGTCAACAAACTCAAAATCTCACATGGCAAATCCAGTTTCGTAATAAAGTTTATTGGCGCAGAAGAGAGTGCCTTTGTGAACATTCCTTGGCATAAATCTCTATTTTCTCGTTATGGGTCCAGTGGGACATTCTGAGGAACTCAGCAGCCCCGCGTATTCTCGAGCGTGTGATTTCAAAGCGGCACACACAACGCTGATGTAACACAGGCCAGAAGCACTCCAACCTGTACTACACGGAACGGCTGGGTGGCGTGCTGCAAATTCACATGGCAAAATAGGGATTCTGATAAAGACCTGAAGTTTTTCCTCCGATAAGTTATGCTCCACGCCATGATGACGCAAGGAGGAGTGGAAGCATAACTCCACACATTCTCAAACTCGGCATGAGATGTAGGTAAATGACCAGCTTCAAGTACCAGGCAATTTACCCTCGGTCCCCATTGAATAGGACGCTGGGTGGGGCTCACAGGCGGTCTGGACGCCGTTGAGAACAGAGAAATATTGTCACGTGTTTCAGTGATTAAGACGCGGGTTTGGATTGGTGAATCGACTTACTGGATCTTCACTAGGCGTAACTACAGTTAGTTCTTACACTCTCAAGATTACTGTAACTATAGGTTTTGTAACGTCACACACTAAGTCTTCTAATTCTTCTTCTGGCCACACTGCTGTTCCCTTGGAAATTCGGAACTCAAGTGACTGTTACCAGCAACGAGCTATAAACATTCGTCCTGTTGTTGCGTGAACTTAAGTGATAAAGTACTTATCGCACCGTTGCCTAGCTATACACGTTACAATATTTTGCCTCAGCCGGGAATCTAACCATGATTCCTCGGCCGTCTAGCTCGCAGCCTAGTCACTCTCTTGACTGACTACCCATCTCCCTGTTTCTGACATACATGGCGGGAAATAATGACATTATTTCACTGACCACTTCCAGACCAGCTCTGGGGCCCACCCACAATCCTATCCGATGCGTACCGGGGGCTCTTTCCCAAAGAGTAAAGCGGCTGGGGCATAAAGCTGACCGCCTCCAACTAGTGCAGAGTTCAACAAAACGTAGATCTATACACCCACTCCCTCACAGCCTTCATGGAGTAGTGCTTAATTAGTTACCCAACTTTACCTCACCTGAAAATACAGTGGGTACGAAACTGAGAACGCTAAGAGGCACAGGAAGTGAACAAATGTCTTGGTTGCATGTATTTGAGTTAATGCAGAGCTTCAGCTACATACATACGGATAACCATCAGCGAACCAATGAGACCAGAGTCTCTCAAGGAGGTGGTTTCTGGAACGTGAGACCGTACAGTCTGGTAGACATTTACTGGCATTTCGGACAGTTCTGCTAGCTGGTTGCTTCGTTTACTCTTAAATCCTGAAGCGAGAAGCAGCATGTTCCTCCGAAACGTAAATTACCAGACTACACAGTGTCACGCCCACTCCTAGAGTCGCTGCCGTGACAGTCTCAAACCCAACAAACTTATCTGCGCTCGGAGAAAAGTCCTAGAGCTCAGGTTGTGTTATTTGCTCGGCTTACCCTACTACCCTGAAGATAGAGGCAGTACGTTCCTCCGAAACGTTGATAAACTACCAGAATACATGGCCTCATTTCACAAAGAGAACTCTTTGAACTTATTTCTGGCCCATCTGGCTTCGACCACACTGGGCAGTCCTCAATAAAACGGCGGCTTTTGTTTGTACGGTTATGAGGAATCGCATCAGATTGCGATACAAGAATATGCGGAAAAGTTCGGAATGCGGTCCCTATTCCAGGGAGTTTCCCTCGAGGGTGACTCGGGTTCACAAGCTTCGAAATGTGCGAGACGACATGAAAAGAACTGCTTTTCCTTATTAAATTTTGACGAAGCAATCACTAGCCTGGATGAAATACAATCTCAGATATGTTACTACTGGGAAATTCAATTTAAGTCATGATGAAGGATATGGTATCTGCATCTGACACTTCGATAACGGAGTTTCTTGGTTCCTTCGCAACAGCGCTGAGCTCTCGACACACGTCGGCCACACTTCGCCTTTGCTGGCACCAGACATAAAGAAGAACAGACGCAAAGAAAGCTAAGCCCTACCTTGCGTTTCGTAAGAAGATTTCGTGCCCAGATCACAATATAAAGAAACAGTGGCTGTAAATCTCTGGATATTGCAGGCGCTGTTGCACAGCCATGGTCACCACAGACTGGACTGGACAGGTACACAGGTTTCGTAATGACTTTGCTGGCATCGCTCAACTTAGAGTCCAGAAAATATGTCAAGGTCAGTTAGGATCGATTGAGCGCGTGGCCACTGGACAACACGTCAATACGTGTGTGTGAAGACGGCAATTTCCATTGTAAAATGTTAAAAAAAGCTAGCCATGTAACAGGCTGTGGAGGCCCATAGGGTTGTGAGATGTTGAGGCTCCCACATTGTCTAGACAACCGGCTCACAGATGGAGGCGAGGTGAGCCTCACGCGCCGGTCGCACTTTAACCCCAGGGAGACTGTTGGTACTCATTTATGTTAGAGGCTGAGTCGACTCCAAGGCCATAGTGCGACTGGAAGGATTAGGTTAATTGAAAAATCCAACGACCTGATAGGGAATCAATCGAACCCGCGACCTTCCGGCTCGTAGCATAGTGCCTCAACGAACTACGCTACCGCGTGCTGGGTATAGTTTGTGGTATTAAGGAAATATCTAAAGCAATGTTACTTCGTATGTCTGCCAACCTGGACCCACAAGTTATTTATCCCTCTGAAGTCTAAATCTGATGATCGTAATATTTAAAGCATCAGTTTCACACTACGTCTCCGCTACAGAGCCCAACCGGTTAATGCTGCTTAGGGAAACAGTCGCTGTTAATGTGAGAACCATATGGAACGCACAGATAATGTAGAGATTCAGTCCGTACCTCACAGGAGACACATTACGTCTCCACTACAGAGCCCAACCGGTTAATGCTGTTTAAGGAAATAGTCGCTGTTTAATGTGAGAACCATACGGGACACGCAGATAATGTAGAGATTCAGTCCGTACCTCACAGGAGACACATTACGTCTCCACTACAGAGCCCAACCGGTTAATGCTGTTTAAGGAAATAGTCGCTGTTTAATGTGAGAACCATACGGGACACGCAGATAATGTAGAGATTCAGTCCGTACCTCACAGGAGACACATTACGTCTCCACTACAGAGCCCAACCGGTTAATGCTGTTTAAGGAAATAGTCGCTGTTTAATGTGAGAACCATACGGGACACGCAGATAATGTAGAGATTCAGTCTGTATCTCACAGGAAACACATTACGTCTCCGCTACAGAGCCCAACCGGTTAATGCTGTTTAAGGAAATAGTCGCTGTTTAATGTGAGAACCATACGGGACACGCAGATAATGTAGAGATTCAGTCCGTACCTCACAGGAAACACATTACGTCTCCACTACAAAGCTCAACCGGTTACTGTTGTTTATTGTGAGAACCACACGGAACATATGAATACAATGAGTGTGGACAAAAAGCAGAATCCTTCTCATGTTGTAAAGAAGGCTATATAAATGCTGTAACTACTGTATTTTACAGGATTAATACGAACTGCCGTATACCGAGAGTTAAACATACTTGCAGCATGAGTTCTGAAACAAAACACTTGTCATGGCAACTAACATGTGGCAACGAAAACTAAATAAACAGTTTGCCAACAAGGATGAATCGCACACTCATACCCAGATATCCTGGCGAGAACCGAAACCGGAACTGCGAATGGGCCATACGTCACTTCCTGAAGGCTACGTCACATCAATTTTCCTTCCTCAATGACGCTGCGCCACTAACTTGCATCATACATTCAAGTTATCAGTTACTCAGCATGCGTCGCGTCCGGTTGCTTACCACCCCTGCTACGTATTGGAGAAGCCACAGTTCAAATGTTGGCCGTCCTGACCCAGTTCTCCGCGCAAATGCTATGACAATACCACAAACTGCACAACTAAAACTTCCTTCCAAGAATGCCCAACATTGCCGCCAAAAGATAGGTACTGGATTTCATTTGTGAAAACAGAATGGAGAAATATTACTTTTTTTTCAGCGAGCCGCACGTGGTTCGCGAACCACACATTGTATATTAAACCTACACAATCTCAAGTATTGACAGCGTTGTTAAATAAACCATAAATAAATAAGTTAAGTACACAGTACAGTCGTTAACAATAAAGACTTTCGACTGTATTGAATTAATGATACAACATTCCACATTGCAAGCGGCCGGCCAAGCGTGGCTTAATTCAAAATGGAACTTCGGGTGGTTGTGGTGGGGTAGGGTGGGGGGCTAAAAATGGTTGCTTCGCATGCATGACCCGAAGCCACTCGAATACTTTCTCAAGTAGGCTAATTTCATGCACGTTATACGGATCATTAATAATATTTGATTACTGTGAGACGCCTGACAAATATTCTGACCGCCCGTAAGGCTTGCGGGGAATTAGCACACCCAAGGAAGCCACCTTCGTTATAACGACCAGGCTAATTCCCTTAGCACAGCGTTTATCTGATACATCATAAACTAGATCAGAGAAGTTCGAAGGGACGGTAGTGAGGAGCTGTCTAAAAGTAAATTCATACAATCCAAAGTACATTCTGCAGATAGCGCGGTCGGTACAGCAACTGGCTGCGGGCTGGACGACCGAGCGGTCGCAGTTCGAGTCCCTGTAGGGTTAAGAATTTTCTCTTCTCAAAGCCGTCCAGATAGGCTCTGGGGTCCACCCAACTTCCTATTCAATGGATACCGGGGGTAAAACGGCAGTGGCGTGAAGCTGACCACTCACCTCAACCAGTGCTGAGGTCAATAAAATGTGGATCCATACATCCACTCCCCCACACGTCTTCATGCAGTAGTGTTTAATTAGTTAAGCACAGGGGCAACTTTGCCTACCTTTTACGGTCTTCTGCGTTGCAACGTTGTGCAATTCGCAGAGCTGAACGTTTCGGAGAAATATATAGACTCTATCTTCAGGGTCGAACAGTTAAAACCCAAAATAATGCACTGCTTCACAGTCACCGCCGCGAGAACATGAAACCCAACAAAGCAAATGTTGATGTCACGTCATCAGACTGCAGAAGTAAAGCGTGACCCTTCGAGAATTTGGCAACGTTCATGCAGCTGAGCCCTTCTTGAGGAGCCGCCAAATGTGCAGCTACTCAACAACTTCCCAGCATTATATAGAACCCGAAGGTTCATTACAGTGTTCACAACAGCTCTTCCTGGTGGTTTCTTTCCTTCTGGCTTTCCCACCAATGTCCTACGTGCATTCATCTTCTCCCCATTCATGCTACATGTCCTGCCAATCTCATAGTACAACAAAAATTATATTAACGGAATTAAGAGAGTGCATTCTGCAGAAACCTGCTGTCATCCGTTTGAGAGTCCGGCGTTTTCCCGTCTCATGTGTCAACAGGTGCGAAACTTTGTTAAGGGAAGGTACAGATTGAGGAGGCTCGGGAGTAGAATGCTGGTGAGATTATCTGGACCCAAGGGGGAAGAAAAAACGGGATGAATGTAACAGCTGCAGCTCAGTACAGAGTTTATGTCGGTTCTATCGGCAGGATCGAAGAATAAGCCAAACAAGAAACCAGCGTGAAGCTGCTCCTCCGAAACTCCGGTTTACTTTCAACGGACTGTACGGCGTCACATTCCACATGATCGAACTGTTCATAGCCGCCGCTGCTATAACCTCAACTCCTTCACACACCTCAACAGTTCCTATCATTTTTATCAAGATGTTCAAATCAGGGAAAAAGAGATAGGATGTTCACGTAGCACACATGAGAGGAAAGAACTGCATAAAAAGTATAAATCGGAAAACCTCAGCGAGGAGATCACTTAGAAGAAATGTGGGTAGATGGGAGGATAATATTAAAGTGTAAATTAAAGAAACAACATAAGTGTGTGCAGAGTTCATATGTCTCAGGACAGGGCCCCCTGGAGGGCTCTCTGTTCCTTATTAACAGTTCATTTAAGTATGCTACCAGCAGCTTAGATCATACAGAGCCGAACGGTGAGACGAACCGGAAATGACGTGGAAGAAAAAAAAGGACTCATGTGAACGCGGTTATAAAATTTCGGGTTCCACAGACGTGAGGACATTTTCTGAAGAACTTAGCAACTTCGTGACGGATTCTGCTCCACGGAGTGAGCGACCCAGCGAGTTTAGTGAAGTGACAACGCGTTCGGGACGTGCTTGGTTCCAATCTCGGCCGGGGTGCCGACTATTCCGAGCCTTTTTCGTTGTTTTCCTCAGTCCTTCTATGCTCCCGGGATAGTACATTAAATCATGACATGGTCGCTTTCCTTTCCATGTCCTTTCTAGTCATCAATCACCATTGTGCTATATAGTCTGAGTTACTGGCAATATACACACAATATAGACTCACCGTGTGAAAACGCTGATATACGTTAAGCCGACGGGCAGGGAATCCCGACCTGCAGTGGGGGAGCAATGGACGCGAAACAGGGAGAACTCGGCTCTAGAATTAATCCGTGCTGACCACTGAACTGCAGTACTTCAGAACGCGCGCCTCAGAAGATGTGAAGCCGAACAGGAGCACACTGCCATGGGCTCATCTTGGATCGGTCGAAACGTCCAACTTCACGTTCAATTTGAAGTGATCAACACCGTATTTCGCCAACGAAGTCTTAGAAGCGCAGTTATCACACTTACACAACACTTCTGTAACACTTATTGTGACACACTAACCTTACGAACTGTACGATATGACTAAACAAAAATATGTCAAAATTAATTCCAGCTCCAGAAACACATAAGCTGCCTCTACATAAGTCGTACCAACTTAGAATCGAGCCAAGTTCCTTTGCTCAATCTTGTTCCTTTCCCCTGGCTCAGACTCCGGCCTGCACTTTCACACGGCTCGATCAATATTTACAGCGAGCCGAATACATAAATACAGAAGGATACATTCACGCAATTAAATCACTTGTGTCACTGATGATTCACGATCGGTACTCAGACAGCTGATGATAGTGGTGAACCTGTGAGGGCGCAGATCAGCTTAAACCAGCAGAGAAAGCATCACTGGCGTGACGAGTTCCTTGGCCGTTGCTACCTCTCGCAGTCCGGACTCGGGAGAGACTACCTGACGCGAGCCCTCTCTGGCGCAGTTCGCGACAGCCAACCGGCGGCAGGACGAGTCCACCCACGTAGCGCAAGTATTCACGCCTGCTTCCAGCACCGAGTGAATCAATTAACGGATGAATACAAATAAACACCGATCCCAGACGCGGAGCGATTTCGACTTGAGCACTCTTGCCTGTTTATATCACACTGGTTACTACTACACGTACCTCTACCTCTTGCTTAAGATGGGGACACGCGGTAGTGTAGTTGGTTGAGGCACTAGGCTACAAGCCGGAAGGTCGCGGGTTCAAGTCACGATGAAGTCACTGGATTTTTTTCGGTTGACCTAATCCTTCCAGCCGCACTATGGCCACGGGGTCGACTCAGCCCCTAACAGAAATGAGTACCAGGAATCTTCTTGGAGGGTAAAGGGTGGTCGGCGCGTAAGGCTGACCTCAGCGCCATCTGTTAGCTGATTGTCTATATAATGTAGGACCCTCCACGGCCAGTTACAGGGATGGGATCGCTATAGCAGAATATGCCTGCCTTCAGGCACGTGCGGCTCTCCTGGCACTTCGTTGCTACACCGGCCCTCTCCTCCTCCTCCTCCTCCTCCTGCGGAAGGAGGCAAAAAGTGTTTCGTCGTGCTTGAGTGTCTGGTCAAGAGCCCAGATAAGGCTCGACATGGGCCTGAGTGAAACGCATGCAAGTGCCAGTGTCCTCACCACCGGATAGAATATGAAATTTAATCGAAATCCGTTAAAATACCTTCCGAGATAAACTATGTAAAGGTAAATAGGTACAGCTATGCCTGTAACAGGCAGTGAAGGCCCATAGGGTTGTGAGACGTTCAAGCTCCAACATTTTCTAGACAGTCGGCTCACAGATGGCGGTGAGGTCGTCAGCCTTACGCGCCGGCCACCTTTTACCCCCAGGAAGATTTCTGGTACTCATTTCTGTTATAGGTTGAGTGGACACCACGCCCATAGCGCAGCTGGAAGGATTAGGTCAGTTTAAAAATCCAGTGACCTCATCGGCAATCGAACCCGTGACCTTTCGGCTTGTAGCATAGTGCCGCAACCAACTACGCCACCGCGTGCCAAGATAAAATATGCAAAAGGTGAAAATATCTCCAGTATGAGTTTAATTTATGTACTGGCTCGAAAAGAAGAAAAAGATAGTTACGCTTTGTATGGCTTGTGAGGGTTGCGAAGTTCCGGCCCGAAATCTTAATTTTGTCAATTTTACATGCAATTTTATAAGCAACTACAACTATACAGTCACGAGATTCGACATACAGGAATGTATGTACTTGAGGTTTCTGTGCAAGTGCAGGGTTCTCTTTCTGGCGATTTGCTTCTAAACTACTTCAGCTGATACGTAACTTCGAACTATAACCACGGAGCATAATATTTCTTGGAAGCTACTAGTTGCTCAGTCAGTAAAAAAAATTCTCAACATTTTATGCAATCTGAAGATTCACAACAGCCCGCAGATGGTCGCTATCCTGAGCTAGATGAATCCACTCCACACCCTCCCATAAGATTCAATTTAGTATCCTCCGGCCACTTACGTCTTTGTCTTCCCAATTATCTCATTCTTTCACGATTCTCTGTCAAAAACTTTGTACGCACGTCTCTTCTCACTCTGCTACATGCCTACCCATGTCATCCTCGAGTCCATCATTTTAATGAAACTGGCAACAAATACAAAACATGTTAAGTCCCATTTATTCTTCTCCTGTCACTTTATCCCTCTTAGGTGCAAATATTCTCCTCAGCACTCTGTTCTCTAACACCCTATGTCTATGCCCCATATGTTACAGCCACACCCACACCACTTTCACAAGTAGGAAGCTTGTAGTAGAACAGGGAAATACGCCTGAATGTTACTGCGAAGCTGCCCTCAGAACAATATGGAAAACATGACGGACAGGAAATCGTGCAGGAAAGGATTACGGCAACATGACTTCCGGTGCGTAGCTCCTTCAGCTGTCGTTCGCACGAAGCAACAATGGCTACTCCAGTCACATGAACACGAACGTCAATAGTAATCACTAGAATTTAAATGAGCGCATTAAGGCACTGCGACAAACACCACTCTTGCACGAAACAGTCTTGAGTATTGCGGCTATGAATGCAGAGTGGCGTCGGGATTCTTGGGAATGCCCAACTCTAAACACAGAACCTGAACTGAATTCAAGTGGTCCACGATCGAATTGCATGATTTTGTGAACACGGTAATGAACATTACGGTTACATAAAAGGAGGGAAATTTCTAGACCATATGAACAACTGTCAAGTGCTTATCCCTTCAAAGCCCAGCGGTCACTACATGTACCATCTACTTTAACACACTAAAACTCTACATCCTGCCCGCAGATTGCATCTGTGTGTTCCGTATGGTTCTCACAATAAACAGCGGCTGTTTCCCTAAACAGCATTAACAGGTTGGGCTCTGCAGTGGAGACGTAATGTGTTTTATGTGAGGTACGGACTGAATTTCATTATTATTTGTGTGTTCCGTATGGTTCTCACAATAAACAGCGACTGTTTCCTGAAACAGCATTAGCCGGTTGGGCTTTGTAGCAGAGACGTAATGTGTTTCCTGTGAGGTACGAACTGGATTGCCATATTATTTATAAGAAATTGTCTTAAAGGGGTTAACTGGTTAAATACTGTCCACCTATCACCGGATAACAAATGGAACGGACACGTAGAAAGAACTGGGGATCCAAGGTGGTCGAAATAAAGCGTTCAGTGGACACAACTGAGTTAGAAGGAATTTGGGAACGGTCGCAGACAGAGAAAGGGAACATTAATATTGTATATATATATACACTAGCTGTACCCGGCCACGCGTTGCTGTGGCTCAATCTAACGAAATATTTCAATTCAAACGCAGATCAATCGACACAGCTCAATCCCATCGCCAATTGCACTGAAAAATAAGGAAAACAGTTAAGAAAACGAAATGAAAAACAATGAAAAATAAACTATACACACGAAATGAACGCTATGGTAAACGACACAGTCCAATTCCAACGCAATGTCACACGAAATAATTAAATCAAAATGAAAATAAATCGAAACTGTTTATATTCGGCGGTAGCTATCCCGAGACTGACTCCTCCAGACTCTCTTCTGTATCCCTCGACATCTGCCCCGAGACTGGCTGCTTCTTGTCCAAGCTGGACTATTTATACCTCGGCGGATGCTATACAATGAGCCTTCTGTTGTCTATCACCGGGGAAACGCTTGGTTTCATCCGTTGTTACGCAACGGAACCTCTTATCCTCTCATNTTCGAATGCAACGTTGTGTCAAAATTTCAAAGCAATCGGCGAAGAACTTTCGGAGATCTTCGAGGGGTAACAAACCAACATTTACGTTTTTATTTATATATATATATTGTAACGTGTATTGTTGTTACGTCACGGCGGGGGAGGGGGGCGCCACTGAGCGCTGCGTACTGATAGAAGGAGTGGAGGTATGTGACGTCACTCGCGAGACCACAGATTTCGCGCGATTCCCGTTGCGCCATCCACGTCACTATATATATATTATTGCTAGTGAGGTGGGACTAAGTCCCTTGTACTGCGGCCACTTCTGGCTTATTGTACCAGCCCCAGATGATAGGTGAGGGTGATTGTGGAACAATTGGTGGAATGAAGATTGGCAGGGGAAACCGAAGTACTAGGAGAAAACCTGCCACAGCGCCACTTTGTCCACCACAAATCCCACTTGACCAGACCCGGGATCGTACCTGGGCCGCCACGGTGGGAAGCAGGCAACTAACCGGTTGAGCTATGGCGCGGCCAACAATAATATATTACGAAGCACAGTATGAGAAAGGGAAAAATAAAGAAACTGGAAAATTCCAAACAAGAGGGCTTTACCGTTGAAGGAGCTCAGTCGGTATATAGACTGGGAACGGTCTGGAAGGCCGCGGCTCCGGGGTTCGATTGCCGGCAGGTTTTATTTGAGGTTCTCACGGAGATGACTGAGTAATGCCATCTGGGAAGTGACGCCGTAGTCTGGTAAAGTTTAACGGAGTTTCGGAGGAACGTACGGCATCCATCTTCAGGGGCGTAAAGTAAGACAAACCAGCAAGTAGGAAGCAGAGCAGACGCATATGAATAATACAGCCCAAAATCTGGGTGTTTCCTAGTGGGAAATACTGATGCTGGGTTCTGACTTATGACACCGTGCAGTCTCGTAGGCATCTACCAACGTACTGTAGAAACATAATTCGCTTATATTTTGGTTTCCAATCAGACGATAGGGGCAATATAAGCATCAATGTTTCGGAGATCACACTGTCTCCTTCATCAGGAATCCATTCTGATTATGGAAGTGGTGTAAGTACCATCGTTTCCAGGCAAATACTGTCTCAATCTTCATGATTCTATCCTGAATATTGGGGCACGCGGTAGCGTAGTTGGTTGAGGCACTATGCGACTAGCCGGAAGGTCGTGGGATGGATTCCCGATGAGGTCATTGGATTTTCCAATTGACCTAATCCTTCCAGCCGCACTATGGCTGTGGGGTCGACTCAGTCTCTAACGGAAATGAGTACCAGGGAACTTCCTGGGGTCAAATGGCGGACGGCGTGTAAGACTGACAACCTAACCGTCATCTGTGAGTCGACTGTCTAGAAAAAATGTGGGAGCCTCGATATCCAAGGATCCTATGGGCCTCCACGACGTTACAGGGATGCGCAGTGCGTACTTTCGCCGCTTGGTGGCACTCACTTATCACATGACGGCGTCACGACGCACGAGAGCAACGTACAGATATCACGTACGTTAATCAAGTCATTCCGATGAAGACGACTGTCTGACCTTTCACGTCCTGGGCGTGGCACAAAATGCGGTGATCAAATCCGAAGTTTCAGAAATCGATTTCGCATGAAATATAACAGCTCCTGAGAGAAATCTTATTTTGGAGTCCAAGAGAGAGTTGTGTTTAGCTACGGGCCGGGTTCTTCGCTTCATTTGGTGACACAAAACGGGACCAGTCACTGAACATCACTTTCCGTGAGGAGAGACAGCTCGAAGCATTTATGCTGTAAATGAACTCAGGACTACAATGCTTAGAGACAACTGATCCTTTCAATGATGAGAGTTTTGTGATGCACTTATCTCAGTTTTAATCTCCTTTTCACAGTGCCACACATGGCGACTAGGCCATGGGCTCGACGACCAAGTAATCGAGGATCACTTCCTGGCAGGAGTAAGAGATTTTTATACCAATCCTGGGGCTTACAAAGCCTACTATCCAATGGCCACCAGGGGCTTCTTTCTGATGATAAAACGCCGAACTATGAACTTGACGTTTCACCTCCATTTAATCCCCAGTTTAAGAATGCGTGGAGCTATACCTCCACTCCTCCATGTGTCTTCAGGGCACAGTGATTATTTAAGTGATAACGTTACATTTACCTGATCATAAACACTATCTATGGTTTTTCGGTTTAGTTACAGGAATGAGAGATTAACAGTAAAACTTGGTGCATGTACTGATGAGCCTCAATATTCTATAATACACGAGTATTATGCACAATATAACATATTTGGCTTCCGTTGTGACACTACTGACTTACATTCGAAAGATTCACGGTTTGACTGTCGGCCATGACATCGGCTAACCTGATGTTCTTCTTCCTCAGGCCCTCCAGGCGAATGCTCCGATATTACCTTGAAACAAACCAGGATCGTCTCCTTCCAAATCCTTTCCATTACATCATTCATTAATCTTCCTACGGTTTCAAAAATATTTCTGTGATCTCATGGGAACGAGAGCTCCTGACGTACAAAAATCGGCCAAAATGAGGCATGAAATTACAAATTTCTCCTTATTAAAATTATCAATTTTTCTCCTGGAAAGTGACGTGCAGTTACTCCACTCCACTGAACTGTCCTTCCAGTGCACGGAGGAAACACCCTCCAGATACGAAGCGCATCTGCCAGTGTAAAAGTTGCCTCTGTGCTTAATTAAGCACTATGCCATGAAGACACGGGGGAGTGCAGGTATAACTGGGCACTAGATAGAGCTGAGTGCTCAGCTTCACGGCCCGGCAGCTTTACTCCCGGGGAAAGTTAATTGTACCCATTGTATAGAAGGCTGGATGACTCCCGGTCTAGACGCTGTGGAGAAGAGAAAAATTTTGCAATGCCGGATATCGAACCCAGGCCTTCCATCCGTAAGTGCAACTGCGAGTATACCGAAAAAGAAGTGGCGGACAACCGGCTTAATGATTGGGAAGCAGCCTCCGTAGTCTAGGGGTAACGTTCCCAACTCATGACTCAAGGTACGCGGGTTCAAACCCGGCGGAGGTCGTGGAATTTTCAAGGGCGAAAAAATTCAGGGAACAAGTCCTCCGGGAGGGACTTTAAGCCGTGTGTCCCGTGTCGTAGGGGACCTCTGAGCAAAATTAGGCGAAGGTTTCCGCCCAAGTAGTTTCCAATTCCTCCGGTATATGGGGAAGTATCGAGGACCACTGCCAGAGAGGTGGCCGACCTCGCTGGCTGAATGGGGCTGATAGCGAGCACCATTACCGGAAGGGCATGGCGACTAGTAGAATAGCAAAGGGGGACGTACAATAGACTATTAGTCGCGGTGTACGGGGAAACCCACCCCTTCAATAATAATAATAATAAATAATAATTGGGAGTGGGGCTAACACCTCATCGTAAAGAAACAGTTCGATACTAAATGTTACATTAGCCATCTTAGCTACTGGTACCAACATAAAATAAACCATACATAAATAAAATATAGTGTAAAATAATATTACATAATATGACATGACGGACTATATTATAATATAGTAACACAATAAATTAACATATCTGTTGTAAAACACCAAGGTAATACCATATTCATAGTCCGAAAGTCACTGGATTTAATTGACCTAATCCTTCCAGCCGCATTATGGCCCTGAGATCGACTCAGCCCTAACAGAAATGAGTATCAGGAATCTTCCTGGGGGTAAAGGGTGGCCGGCGCGTAAGGCTGACAATCTTACTGCCATCTGTGAGCCGACTGTCTAGAGAATGTGGGAGCCTCGACGTCTCACAGCCCTATGGGCCTCCACTGCCTGTTACAGGCATAGCTTTACCTTTTTACATTCAGCAGACAAAGTGCATACGTAAAAGAGTTTGCATGGTTTAGAAGGGCGTCAGCCTCTGGGTAACAATCCGAATGGATCGTCAATTATGAAATACGGTAATCAAGGGTGAGACAGTGACGTCATGTTGTGTGCCACTCTTCGCTTGAAATCTAGACGTACGCTTTCGCTAGAGTGTCGATATCCGAACCCGGTACTTACAGAAAGCGAACCCAGGAGTCAAGGTGAACGTAACCCCGGTCGGGTATTGCGATATTTCTGAACTGTTGAAAACCTCCACTTCATGCAGAAAATCAGGGCCGCTCCTTCGCTGTAAAAATCGAAGTCTCTATTCTAGTTCACTCGTCTTAATAAAGATTGATGCAGACAGGCATCGCTTCATTGAACATTCGGGAAAATGGGAGAACTCGTGTAAGTTGCCAGCAAGTAGCAATTCTGACACGAGCTGCAGGCTTACCCACTGCACTGGTGGACTGAGTGACAGTGTGGGCTCAAACACAAACCCACTTCTACACAAGCTCAGAGAAGCAGCAGACCTTGCTAATTAAATACACCGTCTGGATGTTGTCATACTCAATAGTGAGTTAGTCTCTGTACTTGCGCTGGGGAAGGTTTTCTCCGAGTACTTCCGTTTCCCCTGCCAATCTTCATTCCACCAATTGCTCCACAATCACCCTCACCTATCATATGGGGCTAGTACAATAGGCCAGAAGTGGCCGCAGTACAAGGGACTTAGTCCCACCCCGCTAACAATAAAAAAATAGTCTCTGTACTTACAGTTACGTAAGGTATAACAAGGCCACGAAAAGAAGTCCAACGGATCGACAATCTTCATACCTCCTTCCAGCTGCGACGCTTCTCCCTCCAGTCGTCTAGCCAATCTGTATACACTAATGTTTGTCATGTTTACCACGTGACAATCTTTGCTAGCGGCATGCGCTGTGTACTGATTCACACACGTCAGAGGGGGGGGGGACTACATGGGAATACAACAGGGAGAAAGGGGGAAACCTTGAGCACAATCAGCCCCACCATCCATGGGTCTTCTTTACGTGGCGTCAGTATATAAAGTTAATGTTTCAGTGAAGCTGCAAATTAATATGCTGTGTCTAGCACACCTCTTAAGGTACGTCATCAACAGACAGTGACGTAAATTGTTACGTCACAATTAGAAAATGATTGGATTCTGCGCGATTGGAACCCAAATCGCCATACTGGTGGGTCTTGTTGACAGCACAGTCCTTCTGTTCCGTAACGCGCCCTCAGAGCCATTTCAGGCCCAGAACATTTCGAACTCTATACACGATGTTTCAAGACTTTACGCCATAACTTGAGGCTACTCCACAGATCGGTCTCTGGGACACAGTGGAGCACAGAAGCACTGAGGAGTGACAGTACAAGAGCCAGACGGCAGTAAAGGTTTTCCTCTTCTGATTTCCCTTCTTAACTTCAACTTCTCCACGCTCTACCTCTTCGAGTTTAACCTCAGCCTGCTCTCCTCGAACAAACGCACGCATGCGCACTCTCTGTGGGGAAGACAGGATTACAGTGTGTCACTAAACGTTGTGGGCAAGTTGTCAGCGCTCCTAGTACACATTCGAGAGGTCCCGGGTACACTCCTCGACCCAGAGGAAAACAACCCTGACCCGAGTTCTCCGTACTTATAATCACTCTCTCCAGGAAAATACCCTAAAAGCGCCTCAACTTACGCCACGACGAACTCCGTCTACGCCCTTTTCAATTCGATATCCACTGATCGTCCTATAATTCGAGTCTAGAACCTAAGCTACTAGAAGCGTCGTTAAATCAACAATAAATAACACACTGAAACTGTGTATGTCCAAGCAACTGACGGATATTCACCAAACCAGCCGTGAACAGCATGTTGCCTTTGTATCGTTTATGTTACTTGCCATCAGCATGACTATCGTGTGAAACTCTGCGATGGGACAATTATTGAGGGGGAAGCTCCATATTTTATGTGGCAACACATGGGCAATAAGGCCGATACAGACAGATGAGGGCGTACACCGACAGCGACAAACATAGAAATGTGAGTGCCCTGGGCGCCACAAGTAATTATGCGAGGCTTCGCTCCGTGGCCCAGGAAAGCGTACATACGGGCCTCGCTGGCCATGCGGTTTGCGCGTACTCTGATAATCGATAGTAGTACAGTGCCTCTGCCCTACCTTTACGTAACCAGTACTGCCACACGCACAACCGCTTCTTTCCCCAGCTCCCACACCGAATATACCCATCAAAACGAAATAACTCTCCACTGAAACCATCGTCAGCTTTTTGAAAACAATACCATCTTCTGGGATGCGACGACGTGCAGTTTGGTGGAAGTTAAACGACGTTTCGGAGGAAAGTAATGACTCCGAATCCAACAGTATGACAACCGGCAAAAGGTAATCAGCATGCAAAGCGCGGATTTGCACTGTGCTAAAGTTGTGAAACATAACGTCAAACGCCACCATGTTTAAACTGCTAATCCAGGGTGGGCCAGATTCAATTAGGCAGTTTTTGATTAGATGTTATTTTTATTGATAAATGTTAACAATTGCAATGGTTACAAAAATGGAATCGCAGACACATAAGCCATCGATTTTCAAGATGCTGGTCAACCTGGGCACCACCTAAGTCAACACAGGCTTGCAGACGCAAAGCAACATTTTCACACGCCTTTCTATACATATTCACCGGAACTTTATTGAACTCCTGAACAATCACCTCACGCAGATGTTTCACACTGTCAATGGGATTAGCGTACACCTTGTGTTTGAGGTAACCTAAAAGGAAAAAGTCTGGTGTGGTGATGTCGGGTGATCGGGCTGGCCATTCCACAGGCCCTCGACGGCCAATCCAGCGTTGAGGAAAAACTTGATGCAAGAACGCCCGAACAATATTGGCGAAGTGTGGTGGGGCCCCATCTTGCTGCCACCACAGTTCATCAAAGTTCTCTCTCCTCTGAAGTTCTGGGATGACACTTTCCCTCAGCAACTTTAGGTAGGTTTCCCCCGTGACGCAACCTTCAAGGAAGAACGGGCCAATCAGTCCTTCGTACGTCACGCCGCCCCACACCATCACTCCCGGGGACTGGAAATCGTATTTAATGGTGGCACTGGGGTTCACTGGCCGCCAAAACACGCAGCTGTGTCTGTTGACCGATCCTGATGTGTGAAATTTGGCCCCATCAGTCCAGGCAACATTCCGGATAAGGTCAGGGTTCTCCTGAAACTTGGTCAGCATCAACTCGGCGAACTCAAGTCGCCTGTCGAAGTCGTCCTCGTTAAGAACATGAATAAGCCATATGGTATGGTGTCAGCTTCATGTCACTCAAAACTCTCCGCAAACTTGTCCTCGAACTTGTCCAGTAGGGCCGACAAACGGCGGGTAGACTTCGATTACTGGGGAGATGATGCCAGTTCTGCAGCAACACGTGCCTGTGTGTCAGCAGTTCGGACAGTTCTTGGCTGACCAGGATGCTTGGGATTCAAAGCACTGGCAGTTTCATCAAACTGCTTGTTTATTCGGACGATTGTGTCCCTGTGGACTGCTGGCGGTCCAGACTCTTCCAACATCCTGCGCTGGACTTCTGATACATTGTTAGTAACTGAGAAAAGGCGCACACATTTTACACCCTGCTCGGTACACAACCGTCTACCGGCCATGACGTTTCCTCGATGCGCACTAAGTAAGCAGAGTATTGACCTGGTTCGCAGCATATCGTATGATGCTGCCATCTATCGACAACAAAAGGTACTTTCCCATTATCCCGTGTGTTGTTGGATTGGATAGTTATTAATGATCAAAAACTGCCTAACTGAGTCTGGCCCACACTGTATAAGGAAACTGTGCGACAGAAAATTGATGCGACGATTCGTATCAGCTCGGAGGGTTGCCTGAGGTTCCCATGTCAGTGCCTGTACAAAAACTGCAACGTTTTGAACAAATGAACAAGAACACAAAAAACACTTAGTTAGGATACCCGTGTCCCGGCCGGAATTCTAACCTAGCATCTCCCGGATACAAGTCCAGGGCGCCAGAAACACAACAGACATTCGCGCCCGCTGTGACGTCACGCGGTACAGAAGGAACTGCGTCGTTACAGATCGGAATGCCGAGCATTTAAAATTCCTGCCACGACCTGAAACAGAATGACCAAAACAAGATCAATGTTCCGCGGACCGGCAACTCGAGCCCTTTCGGCATGTTCCAGGGTCTACCCTTCCTTCCTTTGGCATTTACGGGTTTCTTCAGAGAAGCAGTTATATACTTCAAAACAAGTGAATCGCCCTATTGTTCTTCTACAGCTTCACGGATTGGGAGCCGGGATAGCTCAGTCGGCATGACGACTGGCAACGGCCTGGACGAGTGAGGTGTCAGAGTTCGAGTTCAGATCGGTTCTGGGGCTCACCCAGTCTCCTATCCAATGGGTACCGGGGGGCCCTCCCTCGGTGGTAAAGCGACTGGGACGTGAAGCTGACCTTTCACCTCTTAACTTGCGTCGAGGTCAAGGAAACGTGGGTATATACATCCACAGCCCCACACGCATTCATGGGGTAGTGCTTAGTTAGTTAAGCACAGTGAAAACTTTGTTTTGCAACTTCACAGATGAGGCATTCTGGCTTGCTCCAAATTCAAACTTAATTTCTCAAAATGTGCACATCGTTTAAGACACTTGGTAAGACTCCTTGTGTGGGGGGGGGACAAGTGAATGGCAGGACCTCTACCTATAAGGGACATCACAAACACAGATAACACGCGTACATTCATGCCTCCAATGGGATACGAAACCTCGATCACCATGTTCGAGAGATCGAACCGAGCGGCCACTGCGGTCAGCCTAACGAGTAAATCAATTGAATGAATCAATCAATGCATAAGGGTGGGCCACAATAATCCGGCCATTGCAGTGCGACCTTCAATAATCTATTGTGCTTCCCCTTTTTAATTAACCCTTTATCAATCCTGCACTTCGAATGAAATATAGGACTTTTAAGTAAATAAATTAATTTAATTACTGTAATGAAGTGAGACTGTGTCACAGCTCAAGCGGAAAGACACTGGCTTTTCATCGCAGAGGCATGGGTTCAATCCCGGGTGACTTCATATGAAATTCGTGGCAGAGGAGGCTGCACTGCAGGAGGGGTTTTCTTCGAGTGCTTTCGGTTTCTCCATGCGAATCGCCATTCCAGTATTGTCTCACACTCATCCATCACAGTCCCCTGAGGTGTGAGAGAGCCCTGACCAGGCAGCACATCATCACAACCTCAATATTTAAGTCTGGGGCTTCATGTCCGACGGGACACTTGGCTGAGCACAGCATAATGAAATGTCCGGCTGTTCCTTCTGCTCGGCCCAACTGAACAGAGAACTTCTATTACGACTGATAATTCGTAACCTCAGATTATAATTCATCAGCTCCTGTAGACGTCAGGTAATTTGTTACAGGCTAAACTCCGTCTAAAAATAGAATTCAGTTTGTAATTCACAGGAAACACACCACGTCTCCGTAACAACCATCAACTGCCACGCGACAGTGGCTACACACGGCGTTTGGATTGGTAATATGATTTGCTGGACTCTTAAAACAAATCGTGACTACAATTCACGAATCAGTCTGTCACGGTCTTCACTGCGCTGCTTGGTAACGGCTTCCAACAGTGGACGTTCCTCCGCTGCCGGGCTCGCGTCCTCGCAGGCTGACGGCCATCTCACATCAACCTCCTACTCTTCTAACTAACGTCTCAAGTCTCTCCCGTAAACAAAGTCAAAGTCACATTGCGAATAACGGTCAGTCAGCCAGTAAGCCTTGGTGTCGAGCCCCATCTGAGGCTAATGACCAGATGTTTATTACTGTTTGACAGTTACGGTCTTGTTTTTGTGGGGCTCCCTCTGTGATGAGAAGACGGGTCTGTCTTTTGTATATGCTGCTGGTCCTTACCAGCGCAGTCTCTCTCGGGTCCGAGTCCCTTGTGCCTCGTGACCATATTTTACTGTCTCAGAATTGAGAAAGAGAGAGGAAGAGAGAGAGACACACACACTTACGGATCATCTTCAGAGGGAACATCAATACTTATTCGGAAACCACCATCACAATAGGTGTTCTGATTGCTAAATTACATACACACATAATGCCTGGAATGCACAATGTACACGATATTCAACTTTTCACAATCACAGCAGCCTTCCTGGTATTAAAACTTTTATAAAGTGTTTAAAAAATTTAGCTTACCTGGACTTAAGTATATTTAACAGACACGGACAAATAGAAATGGAAATATACATAAAACCCACAACGACAGACATAACAATAAATAATAAATCATGCCACCCTAAAGAACAAAAATTGCCAGCAAATAAAAATTGGATACAAAGACTTCTTACACTGCCCCTTGAGGAAAATGCTAAAAACAAAGAATTAAATACTATTATTTATATAGCACTAAATAATGGCTATAGAAAGGAAGACATCACACATCTATATAACAAACTTAAGCGAAAGATGGGTAACCCGGATAATAAAGACGAAAAAGAACAAAATGGGTCACTTCTACTTATACAGGAAATTACATACGGAAAATCACAAAACTATTCAAAAACACTAACATAAAGATAGCCTTCAAAACAGCCAACACAATAGGTAAACTAATATATGAAAAACGAGAAATAAACCCCTACGAACAAAGTGGGATATAGGAAATAACATGCCAAAGTTGCCAAAAAGTATACATCGGCCAAACTGGTAAAACTCTAACAAGATATAAAGAACACATAAGAAACATAAGACTAAACAAGGACGAATCAGCATTTGCCCAACACATACTAAATAAACACCATCAGTACCGGCCGATGACAGTAATCATGGAAATGATTGAAAAAGCCAAAAAAAAGAGGCATCATGAATGTAAATAAATTGATAGAAGAACAAGAACACACAAAAGAAAGTAATAGCCAACGTAACATGTTCGACCTCATAATACACCAGAACACGCCCACATCAACGTCACAGACACAGGAAGTATAAATTACGCGGCACAGCACACTCTTCCTGTCTTGTTCCGTAATGGCAGATAGTCCTCGTTATATAGCATCAACACGGACTACACAGAAAACATCGCTTTCAACAGTTACTCCAGTGTTGCGAGTTCCATAGCCGTCACCTAGCAATGGCTGTTTCTCTGGCTCTGCAGTTCTTGTTCTGAGAAAATATGCAACACTATTTTGGGAAATAATCTGTTTACTGTAATAATCACACTGATGGGGCAAAATGCAGAGTTCGTGAATGTTAAAGCAGGCAGTGCGCACATCGGCTTGCCAAAAAAAAGGCACTGTATTCCCTCACGAAGACAAGTGCTGCTCGTGACCTGGTTATGGAGTGACTTCTCGAACGTGAAACCGTGATAACTTCTGGCTGCTACATTTGCAGAATGACACGTCAATTTACACACAGGGGAATGCAAACGCGACTTCTACGCGAGCTCAATTTGTCCAGCAGAGGAAGCAGACCTTCGTGCGAGGACGGCTGCAGTACACGAACATTTGGCTACTTACGGAATCTCTGTCATTACTCATACAGGATTTCTGCAGTAAATAAAGTACGTTCGCGAAATAGAAGGTACTCTTCAGTTGCGCCCGTAAACTGCAGAAAGGAATACTGCAGCAATACAGTCTTGTGGCGTAACCAAAACATTTCACACAGATTCAACAGTGTCTAATGTTCATGGATAACCGAACTTCGATCCCAGAAGAGGCGTCTGGACATCTCCCTTCGCTCCGACATCGGCAGCTTTCCACAGGATATTCATTCCGTCACCGCGAGATAATATTCCTAACTCTGTGTGTGAAGTCGACTGCCATCAGGCCGTGCCACAAGGCAGCCCGGGTTCGATCCCAGGTCAGGTCATGTGGGATTTGTGGTGAACGAAGTGGCACTTGGGCAGGTTTTCTCCGAGTACTTCTGTTTCTTCTGCCATTTCTCATTCCAGTAACTTTGCCATGCTCAACTATTATCCGGAACTGGTAAAATAGGCAAATTACTTGACGACGTATCAAGTGGACTCAGTCTCACCCCACCCCCAGGAAACTAGGAAAGATCGTCCACATCCAAACACCTCCATCAAAAATATTTGAGAGGACACCAAGGCTCCACAGACAAGTGCGATTGACGAAAATGTTGGTGCTTCATCACTGCACCCAGCACCACACTCAATGGTTGGCTATCCGGCTGTCAGCAGTCAGACTGTACAGGTGTCCCTGGAGGAGAGGTCAGTATTCTGGGAGGTCACAATATCGTTCATTCTAAGCAAAAAATGCATACGTACATGTGTCCTATTCGGAACGGTTTCCGAGCTGGAGCTATCTCACTGTACAGTACACTGTACAAACGAGCAACACGACATGTACTGAACTAGGTAAACTGTACTAACTTTGTCACTTGAACAATACTTACCGGTATTAGAAACAGAACCTAATGTCTCTTTCTTATCATCAGCTTTGGAACTGCACAGTGAAACCGTCCGGAATAGGATACATGTACATATACATTTTTTTGTTTACAACGACCGATACTATGACCTCCCAGAATATTTACCTTTCCTCTTGGGACACCCTGTATAGCGTCGAATGTTAGGATGCTAGAAGAACGGGAGGGATTGGTAACAGTCATGGCCTGAGGTACTATACCCGAATATTTCTAGAAGGACTGAAGAAAAACATGAAAATTACCATCAGGATAGTCGGTCTCCCTCCCAGGAGTGCTAACGGTATGACAACCATCATTAGTTAGGTCATAAATGCGTGAGGAAACAGCGTCACACTAACAGAACAAGTGGTGACCTCAACAGGTTGCACATAAAATCGGTACATTAGTTACAATCCAGTCAGATTCTGAACTGCACACGACTGCGGTGGGGGGTGGGGGTGAGCCCAAATGTCGTGCAGAATTCCGATGCAATTGAACATTTGTTGCTGCCAATCCTTTCAAGCTTGGAGTTCATCTAAATAACAGGACCTATTTCTTGTGGGATATTTTAAGACGTCAGTATGTGAACTACACAGCAGCGGTGGCCAAACTTACTGATGTAGGAACCACATATGGGAATCTTCACAAGTTCGAGAGCCGCTAATAGGCGTGGGTTGGATGGCGCAAGTGTTTGGCGGCCTAGCCTTTGTAAACGAATGTATATATACACAGTGTGTCCAGGTTCTGTTAGGACTGTGTTCATTAAGAATACAAGACGTTAATTATTTTCAAAATTTCTCTCTTTTTATTCAAAATAGTCTCCTTCTGAATCAATACATAGCTGGAATCGATGGAAAAGTTCTTGAAAATAGTCATTGTACACCTTTTGTGGAATCGCATTTAAAACTGTGGTACATTTCCTTTGGATGTCCTGGATGGTGTCGTGACGGTCTCCTTTCATCGCCAACTTAACTTCTGGGAACAGCCAGAAATCTGCTGGAGCCAAATCTGGCGAATACGGAGGATGATCAAGGACTGTGATCCCTTTTCTGGCCAAAAAATCGCTCACGATCTTCGATTTGTGGGGTGGGGCATTGTCGTGGAGGAGCGACCAGGAACCTTGCTCTCGATATTCAGGTCGAATTCGAAGAATTCTCGCCCACAAACGGCTGAGGACTCCGAGATAATAAGCAGAATTCACTGTTTGACCTTCTGGCAGAAATTCCTTGTGAATGATTCCTTTGGAATCGAAGAAAACGGTTAGCAGTGTCTTTACTGGACTCTTTTGCATGCGCACTTTCTTTGGTTTCGGCTTCTTCGGGCTCAACCACGCTGCACTCTGCCGCTTTGTGAGAGGCTCGTACCGAAAACACCATGTCTCGTCACCAGTAACAATCGATTATGTAAATTTTGTATCACTTTGGGCCGACCGTAACATGTCTTTGCAGTGTTCCACTCTGGCATGTTTTTCATCGCCTGACAGCGCGTGCGGTACAAACCGCTCACATCGTACAAACCGTTTGCCCAAAACCTCGGTCAAAATTTTATGCACAGTACTTTTTGGTATTCCCAAAAGCTCCTCGATGAGTGTTGCAGAAACACATCTGTCTGATGCAAGGATTTCGGTCATTTTCTTCACATTTTATTCAGTGCGACTTGTTCTCGGCTTTGATGCACGTGAAGCGTCTTCAATGTCCTCCCTGCCGTCACGAAATACAGCATACCATCGAAAAGTGTTCGAGCGATTCAAACAACCACTACCGTACACACTTTACATCATTTCGTACGCTTCTCCGGCTGTTTTGCCTAACTTCAAACAATATTTGATGTTGAGGAAAGTCGTCTTCTGGGTTTAGGCGCCGTGTATTCTTCGTTTTGGCCGACGTTTCGGAGGAACGTATCGCCTCCATCTTCAGAGCAGTTGAATGGCTTGGAATGCAGAGAGCAGTAGCTGTGTATGATGCCATGGTCTCTGCATCTAAGGAGGAAGGGAAGGTNCGAAACGTCGGCCGAAACGAAGAATACACGGCGCCTAAACCCAGAAGACGACTTTCTTCATAGTCATCGCCGTGAAAACCTCAAAACTTACAAAATTTGATGTTAGCTCTCTGTTCAACCGCCATTTTCCGACGAGCGTCAGAACAGTACTGTTACATTCCAGGTCAGAACACATGATGCAGCGATGCTTGAGCTTTGAAATTATAGACAGCCACAGCTGAAACTTCAAGAATCTTAACGCCACAACTCGCCAAAAGATGACATTGCAGGGTAAAATAATAAAAAAAAAGTCATAAAGGATCCTGGACATACTGTATTCATATATTTCTTTCTTCTTCCGCGAGCTACACTAGAGGTTCAGAAATCAACAGGCGGATCGCGAGCCACAGTTGGCCGAAATCCGCTATACAGTGTCAAATGGTAGAGCTGATGACTCAACTGGACAAGACTTGGAAGGAAGCAGTCATGACCTATTCGAGATACCGACCTCATTTGCATGGAGAGCCCGAAAAAAACATAAATACATCTACATCAGGATAAACGGTGCCCTGACTTAGATTCGAACCGACTACCTACCTTCTGTCTACAGCGATACTGCTACGTCAACCCACTCGGGTAAAATTCCATACTAAAAAATTCAGCCCTACTCTACAGAAACATTCTGTCTCCGTTATGAGGAGCAGCCGCTTAATGCCGCTTAAGGAAATAAAGTTTGTTTATCGTGACACGAAACACAAAAATATGCTGTGCGGGGAAAATGCAGTTTTTTAAATGTTGAAGCTGTTGATAGATGCAATAGCCCCTGTGCTTTAAACGGTTAAGTTGTGCAGATCAGGGGCCGCAGTGGAAGTGGCAACACTATATCGTACAGATGGGCTGCAACTAGGCGTTAGCTCAACACAAAGTTCCCTTCCCCAATACGCACCGTTCCTACAACAGCGCGCCTCTTCTAACTACATTACGAATGCATGAGAAACCAGCCTAGGTAGCTGAGAGGCAAACCAATTAGCCAGAGAAACCGTCCACCGGCCGACCACTTAGCTACAGCGCGGACTCCGTAACTTCACTGTGTGTGTGCGCTAGCGCCACTTTACAGCCCAGCTCGTGTCGAATTACAATGCCAACCGTTGATAAAACGAGGAAGACGTTCCCAGGGTCAAAAGCGTATGCGTGTACAAGTACACGAAACAAATGGGATAAAACTCCCAAATAATTATTTAAAATTATCCTGCAATTAAGTACTTTCTGGCTAACAGCCATGTCAATATGGAGCGAGTATCAAACGTTTTAAATAAACACGTGTGGCTACAAAACCGGATCAAGTCCTGATGATGGAGGCGTAAACAGATTCCGAAACATTGCCAACTCTGATTTTGATACGCCTGATCGTCAAAAAGTCATTCGCTGCAAAAGCTTCATATCACAAAGTTATCTTACAGTCAGATTTCAGAATCTCACGGCAATGGCCAAGTGTTAGTTTAGTACGTTCATTGAAGTTTCGGAGTAACGTAATGCCTCCATCTTCAGGCTCGAAGAGTAAGTTCAGCTCAGGGAGCAGAAAACTGCGAGGTCGGTGCTTTGCCCAGTACACGCAGGTAGACAGGATGGAACAAAGGCAGTGACTATTGATCCGAAGTCGCTCTCTCGAGGGTGCTCATCACACGGGCGACACAACATCCTGAAGGAGGGCTTGTACACGCCGCATCTCGACCTGCAGCAGACAAGAGACAATTTGCTTCCTTTCCTGTCAAAACATTTTACAGGTTCTTTCTCAGAAGCAACGTTGTCAGGAAAGGCACGGCACAACACAGAACACATCACATACACTGCGTCTAAACCCGTTTCCAGGCCGAGGCATCCTCATAATGCACAGGCACATCATAAAGTCAAAACTGCATAACTTGCACTCTTCATGAAGTAATAATTAGAATGATCAGGTCAAGGAGGATGAGATGGGAAGGGCATGTAGTACGCATGGGGGAGAAGGGGACTGCATATAGGATACTGGGGGGAAAGCCAGAAGGAAGGAGGCCACTATGAACGGTAACGAAGTTACCACGACTGATTATTACTCGACGTATAAATCTGCAAGATCTACGACCAGAAAATGCTACCTTCACTTGTCACCCGCTTCAAGCCTGAAAGAGAGAGGAGAAAGCATGTGGGGAGGTAGTGAGAGACATTATATCTCTGGTTCTGAAGGTTCCCAGGCAGTGCCCGTTCGTCATTTTGGTTGAGGAAATGCATATGATCGGAACTAATTGCTTTTATGATGCTTGAAGGGCTCCAAGGCTTGAAAATCGCCTAAGTAACGTTTTAAAATTGAGTTCGTACCTCACAGAAAACAGGAATGATTGGCGTGTCTTCTGAGAATTATATGCAACCAATAAATGCACTCTGTGGGGCAAAATACAGTTCTTTATTTGCAGTTAAAAGCCGGTGATACATACAGTAATCAATCTCAAAAAGCTGGTGAACATCACACGTATATGCAGTGCTCACACACATGCTGTAGAGGCACTATTACATAAATTCATTGCAATATTAATGTTGTATTAATGGTATTTATTTTGTTTAAACCTCTCAATTTGCTTTCAGAATTATATTTTTTTTCTGCTGAAGGATGGAACGCAAAAGTCGTAGTCTATTGCTGGAAAGAACAAAGTCCTTATTATTATTGGAGGGGGTGGGTTTCCCCATGCACCGCGACTAATAGTCTATTGTACGTCCCCCTTTGATATTCTACCAGTCGCAATACCCTACCGGTACTGGTGTGTGCAATTAGCCCCGATCAGCCAACGAGGTCGGCCCTCGGTACCCGATGCTTCCCCCATCTACCAGAGGCATTGGAAACTACTTGGGCAGGAAACTTTGCCTAATTTTGCTCAGAGGTCTCCTAGAGACATGAGGATCTTTTACGTGTCGTAAATCTACGACATGGGACCCACGGCTTAAAGTCCCTCCCGGAGGACTTGTTCCCTGAAACTTTCCGCCCTTAAAAATTCCACGACCTCCGCCGGGTTTGAACCCGCGTACTTTGAGTCATGAGGTGGGAACGTTACCCCTATACTACGGAGGCCGCTAAGTCCTTCTTCAGAAGCTAACAGTCACTCAGCTGCTCAAGAAATTCCGCACCTTTTATATCAGTGCCTTTCAACTTCTGTCAGACCGCGGCCCGGTATAACCGATGCTCGCACCCGGTACCGGGCCGCGGCCCGGAGGTCGAGAAACACTGCTTTATAGTACTCTAAGGTCCATTACAATCCCAGGTCCGTATTCTGAGTCATGAAAATCCTCTCCACATCCTCACCTTAGTTCCCTAATATCATATTAAAACATCAGAAAAACAAAAGTAAAATTGCCTGATGATGGCTCATGTGCGGCCGAAACATGTTGTAAATGAGAAGAAACATGTAAAACTAGAGACATTTTAGCAATTTCATGATCACTTTTAGTGTATATGTTATACTTTTAGGGTCTTAATGACATTTTATGATTTTAACACGGCAAAGTATTAAAGTGGCTCTTTTAGTGAGAAACATATCTTAGATGTTTTTATATTAAAAAACATTGTTGCATTATTGACGGGCGATTTAATAAGGATAATTATTTCCCTAAGATTCACTTTAATATTATCCTCCTATCTACGCCTAGGTCGTCTTCTTTCCAGCCATATTAAGGCATTCCTCACGGAGGGACGCGACAAGAAGTGCCGCCGCTCGACACAGAAAGTATGTTACTGCGAACTGACAGTGTTGCTACAAACATTGATCCTGGATAATTACGTCCGTTTGCTGGACTGTGATGCGTCCAGCGAACGGGAACGCTGCAAAACATTTGCACTCGCTTCCAGTGGCAACGTGAAACAAGCCAGCAGTATATTTCAAAGCTCTGCAATCTGTTTTCAGAGGGATTAATATCCAGACGGATCAGAATTCCATGACAAAAAGCTCTAGAACGCCGCTGAAGACAGCGAAGTGTGTCTCGCTTTGCAGATCAAAGCACCCGAAACGTCAGTTGCAAAAGGCGGCATCATGTCCTCGTTAGACTCACTATATCGCTACGTAAGAGTGTGACATAACGCGGAACTAGAAAATGTTAATTTGTTGAACATAGTGTTACATGTAGCGCAATGGAGGACCCCTACCTCCCCAGCGGCACGTGGCGGTAACGTAGCGCTCGCGTAATAGGCGAGTCATCACCCCGCCACTCTCCACGCGGTGACGTCACGAGCGGAGCTGAGTCCCCGCAACCTTGTAGCTATGCAACGCGAGTCAACAGCGGTGACGTCACCAAGGGGTAACAGCGTTGCTAGGCTATACGCCACGTCACAGTAGTGACGTGGCGGGCCACCCTAGCAACAGCGAACGGAATAAAAGCCGGCTGAGCAGCAAGCGAGAGTCAGTGTGTTATCAACAGTTCTCCAGGTAGCAGCCTGCGAGTGTGCGATAACTCAGAAGTCAGCGAGCGGAAGACTTATTGTGTGCTTTCGAGACTTAGTGAGTGCTGTAGTACAGTTATACCTGGAGTGTGTAATTCAGGGAGATCTGTATAGCTCCCGCGTTATTAGTACGTGAAGACTTTGGTTGTAGGGTTTGTAAAGTGTGGAAACCCGCAATTGTGTTATAATTAATTGTAGCCGATATTTGTAGATTGTTCAATAAACCAATTAACGATCTCTACGGCGTCTTTAGTAACGAAACACGTTACAATATATATTTGTACAGAGGCTTGCCATAACTCACATGGTCTGATTGTGGCTTCTCACAGCAAAGCCACGGATTCAAGTCCTGATGGCTGCCAATGCTCCATTCTAACCTGTGAGCGCCCCCTGAGAAGTAAGATAGCTCTGATCAGGCAGCACCTTATCACAACCTCAACCTTGAAATTAGAGGCTTCACCGAGGAACAAGCACTTGACTGGTTACAGAGTGAGGATGTTTTGTTTGTCAGATATGAAATGAGAACAATGGAACCCATAGCTCAGTTAGTACAGTGCTCATTCCCAGGGCTCGATGTGCGGGAAATCAGGATTCGATTTCCGCCAAGAGGAAAATCCATCTCACCTCACGTCCGTATCGGATTCTCTATCATGGCGTTTAACCATTTAACGTCAGATGTTAACACCAAAACACTAAACATATTCCTTACTGCACTCCCTGCTCTTTAATTGAGACGTATCATACTCGAATTTAGGTTGAGATACAGGCTATCCTCACCAGTTGCATTTGCAGTGTTCTTCAGTCACTCCTTGCGAATGCCAGGACAGTATATTAAAGTGGCCCAAGACCGTGTGAATGCTGGTTCCTCGCTTGGTTTACTCTTCCAGCGTGAAGATGGAGGCGATATATTCCTCCGAAACGGCCACCCCATCGAACATGGCGTTACAACCCAAAATACCGCACGCTTCACGAAGGTGTATAATTAGTTTTGACATGACAGCACAATACTCTTATGCAGTGGGTACCGAGGGCTCTTTCCCCGGGAGTCAAGCGGCAGGTGCGTGAAGCTAACCATTCCCCCCCCCCCCGACTAGTGATGAGGTCAAGATAACGTGGATCTATATATCCGCTTCCCCATACGTCTTCATGGCGCAGTACTTAATTAGGTAAGTATAGGACCTTCCTTTTTTACGGCTGTTTAACAGGCCTTGTGTTAGCTAGTACAATAACCGTGTTCAGACCTGTCTCACAAAACCCTGGCTGTAACAACAAAGCAAGCATTGCTTCTCCGCTCCGTCATAAATGAAATTCCGACACCCATGACGGCCCGAGTTCCATTCCAGGTCAGGTCATGTGGGATCTGTAGTCGACAAATTGGCATGGGCGTGTTTTCTCCGAGTACTTCAGTTTCTGGAACCAATTCCCATCCCACAGACTACTCCACAATCATTAACCATTTTCACACCCGACGACACGGTAAGCGTCGTTAAATAAGCACCAAAACAAGCATCTCCGTCTCCTACCTCCACCGCGCAGAACTACGGGGCGTTATGAAACTTTATGTTGAGTGGTAATTCCAGAGCAGACTTCATAAACTGCGAGACGACTCCCTGACCTTGTCATTCTCTGCGACACTGTCGACTTATTACGTTAGCCACTTTCATTAATGGCAAACTACCGCCCTTCTCGCTGGCCAGAGGAGCTGAACGCAGCAATTACACATGCACTCTGATTCAAAGTTTCGCACTTAAGCTTAGCAAATTGCCCATAAATCAGGGGATTTATAACTTGTTTCGAGGAGGAAGGGGAGAAACCCGACACTACATCAGGGGTGGGCACCTGCACTTCAGCAAATTTCCCCTAATCCGGATCGAAATATGGAAAATGCTGGTCACAGCTGAGTACTTTAAAAGACGCGTGGGATTTAGGAGCAAGAGGACTTTCAGACTGAGTTGAGGGCAGCTGGAGAGACTGAAACCATGCAACAAAATATCCAAGATTGGCTTCAGCTGGATGAAGGAGGCCCTGGGTTTCAGCTTCTGTGACTCTGACTGACTGGATTTTTCAACTGACCTAATCCTTCTAGCCGCAACATGGTCCTGGGGTCGACTAAGCGTATAACAGAAATTAGTACCAGGAATTCTTACTGGGAGTAAAGGGCGGTTGGCGGGTAAGGCTGACAACCTCACCGCCATCTGTGAGCCGACTGTCTACATAATGTGGGGGCCTCCATGGCCTGTTACAGGAACAGCTTTACCATTTTCTTTTGTGCCTTAGAAATTCTTTCCAGTTCATCACTCATTCACGATCCTACCACTCGACGGTGGACAAGCTAACATACTGACAGCGTCGCGAAATGAAATGCTGTTTGGCCGGAATTTACGCAACCCTGGACAGGCTTACGTCTTCAACCTATTCGTAGAACTGTCTGCCCGTAAGATTCTCTTGCGCAAGCGCTACACAAGTCACGGCCACGTCATGTATTGTTGTGGTCTCCCTTTACGATCGCATTTAAACCTGAATCTTATAATTAAACTGTATTACATTCTTATATGTTCACGAATAATGCCGTCTTCTGGGATACATCTAGCGTAAACCGACGTTTCGGAGGATTGTATCGCCTCCATTTTGAGAGTAGAAAAATACGCGAGCGAGGTAGCTGGTAGCTCAGTCTGCAGCCACCTGTTCACGCTGGTTCCTCGTTCGCGGATTTTTATACCCTGAAGATGGAGACGATACGTTCCTACGAAACGTCGGTTAACACAATATCTACACGGCGCCACATCCCAGAAGACTACATTATTCATAGCCACCGCCGTGGAAATCTCAAATCTTACTTAAATGATCACGTTCGTAATTTCTATACTCGGGTAAGGTTCTTTTTTTTTCTGTCAGAAGATGGCCAGTGAGGATACAGGTCAATTAGGGAGCCATGCTACATTGCTGGCAAACAAAAAATGTCAGCATGCAGCACTGTATGCCTGAAACATCTCTGGGGCCACGTTACATTAAGTGGGCAACCTTACGGAAGAAAAGACCCTGTGTGTTCAACTAGAACTGCGGTATGGCGATCTTGGTTCCTACCGTGTTTTCGAAAACAAGTCTGGTAACTTCCTAACGATTATGCAACGATCTACGTCACTATGTGATGACGCACCTTCTGAGATGTTTCAGACACAGTTTACACAGGCTGAGAGACTGGATGGACGGGTATGTCTGGAGACAGTACAGAAGTGTCAACAACTCGCAAGATTCACACTTTATTAATATTAAACGGGAATTAATCCAGTTCAACACGAGAACAAAGGCTTATGAACGGCTCAAGATACTGAAGGCAAAAGAGCTCGTTAACGTCGTGTGTAACTTTTTTATTTAAGAATCCTTTCCTGATTGCAAAGATTAGTCTGTATAACGCTGCATAATTAAATGATTATAAATAATTAATTAATTACCCGGAAGGACACATTTCTGAGCTATTATTTAACCCTTTAAAGCATAAGGCTTCATCTAAATAATATAGAGATTCGGTCCGTACCTCACAGGAAACACATTACATCTCCGATACAGAGACCAACCGGTTAATGCTGTTTAGGGAAAATTCAGAGGGTTTCAATGCTAATACAGTTTATATACGTATATAGTGAGCACTATCCCTTAAAGGGTTAAAGTACTGTCCCAGTATATGCCTAGAAAAAAATGTAAAAAAAAAAGTAAAGCTATGCCTGTAACACGCGGTGGAGGCCCTTAGGGTAGGAACACACACAGCGACATCGGTCGTACGACGTCCGTACGGTTCATGCCGCATCAAGTAGTAGAATATAAAGTGTAGTCTTAGCTTTCGTACGTGACGACATGAGACATTTACCGTACGACAGTCGGAGAGCAGTCGAACCAAACCACAACTTCATCTCGCCTTTGACTGGATGCACCCAGTGCAATCTTCCCTGCTACCTCCGTTTTTCTTTTCGGCGTCTGTGAAAATACCACATAGCAAGTACGCGCTCTCGGTCCAGCGTTCGTTGTTCCTTCATGAAAACTGCGATTCGGTGGGGATAAAGTTGATCTAATGTGAAAAGGAGGTCGTACGGCAAAAAAAAAAGAAAGTATGACATTTTTCCGTACGACCGATGTCGATGTGTGTTCCTAGCCTGAGGGTTGTGAGACGTCGAGGCTCCCACATTTTCTAGACCAATGGTTCCCAACCTTTGACAGACCGCGGCCCGGTAAATTCTTTTTTCTATAAGAGGAGGGCCCGGTATAATTGATGCCAGGGCCCGGTATCGGGCCGCGGCACGTCGGTTGAGAAGCACTGTCCTAGACAATCGGCTCACAGATGGCGGTGAGGTTGCCAGTCTTCCGCGCCGACCGCCCTTAACCCCCCCAGGAAGATTCTTGGTACTCATTTCCGTTAGAGGCTGAGTCGAACCCAGCACCATAGCAAGGCTGGAAGGATTATGTCAATTGAAAAAAAACCCCAGTGAGCCCATTGAAAATCGAACTCGCGACCTTCCGGCTTGTAGCAGTGTGCCTAAACCAACTACGCTACAAAGGTGAGAAAAATCACGAAACACATCAGATGGGCTCCTGTTGGAGATTCGAACCCAGTCCTTCAAAATATGCAGCCACATTAGTTAAGAGTACTAGGTACTGAAGTGTTTCATGCACAAAGCTAAGAAAGACCTCATGAGCCTAACGCGGGCCAGGCTGACACTTCAGAGAGATGCAAAGTTGCTACTGCAATGTCGACCCTTGTCAATACACAGAGATGCAAATTAAATTGTTACCAGGAAAGCCCAAGCAATGTTAAACATTAGCTTCCACGTAGATCGTGTTTGAGTCTAACGCGATTAGTAGTATCCTCCATACAGACAACTCCGTGGCTAGTATATTAGGGCCGAAACGTCCGCAGAACGTTTCAAACGAACTGTTATGCCCCAAATTTGAGATTAGAAAGAGGATGGTATTACCCAAAAAAGCCAGAGACTTGCGAAAAGAGTTTCGCAGCTATTACAGTAAATTGTAACACCAGGACTGGCAAGTAGGCTAAGAATGCGTGGGATCAGCATTCATACGTAAGAGCACCAGCCAGCGCTTGTCTCACTGGGCCACTGGAATATCGTAATATTGCGGCAGACACAGCAATCAGACGCAAGGGGTCCGCCCCCAACCACCCATGAGAGCCAATGAGGAGGTTATTATGAGGATTGAGGACACTGAGGGGAAGTCACCCACCCTCTTACGTCAAGGCTGAATCAGCGAAATAAAACCATAAATTAGGGAATTTCGGGGGACTTGGGAGCATGTTCTAACAGAATATTCAGTTGTCAGCCGGAGGCGCTACTCAATATGGGTTTAACAAGCGCCGGAAGGGCCTACAGTCTTCTATGTCAAGTAAGTTTGTTTACGCATATTAGCCATGCCGAGTGATAATTACGTTGTTTCATAGTATTGGTGATAACTGTGTTTCAATGTGCGATCTCCAGTGTACCCAGTGAGCCCGTAGGGTAGGATACCAGGAAAGTGTAGAAGCCTAGGATAGTAGTCAGGCAATGAGTGACTTATATGTCGGTGTCAAGGTTACATATAGTGAGTAGTGGTAAATATAGTATGTGGGAAATTTATATAGATAATTATGGGTAGATTACGTTTTGAGGGAACTTTATGAAAGATAGTAGAATTGTATATAAGACGTAGTAAGAAATGTACAACTAGAAGATTTATGTTACACTAGGAGGGCGTGCATGGCCCATTAGATATGAGAGAGAGAGAGAGAGAGAGAGAGAGAGGCTCAGGGCCTCCACCCCTGAAGGGGGAGAACTTGAAGAAACAGAATATGTAGTCAAGACTGAAGGACAGTCTTTGTAACCTGTAAATAATGTAAATCGTATATATATATTAATGTAAATAGACAGCTAGAATAGATAGGATAGGATGTACCGGGAGTGTAATTCATATATATAATCCACCTCCCACACCCGATCCCGAGTAATCCTGACGAGCGAGGGCAGAACTGACACAGGCCGCAGTGGCAGCCGAAGACGGAGATAAGAATAGACAGGGATAGGCTCCTGCCACACAGGCAGAGTACGGTAGCCTCGACAGCAACGCCCTTTCAAGATAGAATGATAAAGTGTATTAATAAGTATTTAGACGCTACCTGAAACTAAGGGAGGAGTGGTCAAGAAGGGGTATGACTACATGCCAGGGAGTAGTCCCCACAATTGAAAGAACAGAAAATAGATGGTGGCAGCTTGTATGACAGAAGGAAACTCCGATATAGGAGAATCCTAGCTAAGGGTAAGCTAGGATGATTGCGTTAACGCCTTACAGCATAACCAGTGGAGGCAAGGAGGGGTACCTGCACACCCCCGACGGCACGACGTTACCAGTAGTACCAGTTTACGACCTAACCAGTGGAGGCGAGGAGGGATAACTCCACGCCCCCCTACTTGCAGTGTTACGGTGGAAGCAGAGGAGGCTGACTCCACGCCCCCCCTGCGCCGCTAGGGCATAACAGTGGCGACAGCGGGAGGGCTACCTCCACGCCCCCCTGCTCCACGGCATTACACGAACATTACTCGGAGATCCGGAACTGCATGTACATCTTCTACCGTGTATTAAAATGAGATGAGCTTTGCATAGCTCAGACGATGTAGTGACCTGGCTACTAGTTGAAGAATCAAGAAATTGAGTTCGATTCCAGTCAGGGGTAAATATTTTTCTCTTCTCGACAACATCCAGGCCGGCTTTAGGGACCATCCAGCCTCTTTCCGCTATAGGGGGCCTTTTCCCGGGGACAAATCAGCCGAGGTTGTGAAGATGACCACTCATATTCATTTGGTGTCGAGGATAAGAATGCGTGGAGCAGAACATCCATTCCCCGTCATCTTTCATGGTGGTCTCCTTAATTAAGTACAGCGGTATCATTAACACTAACCCCCAGTTTATTGATTCACTAACTCCATAGAGTACAGACCATCTCGAGAAACTGACAGTCGCCCATCACTGAGGTCCTTATTCTGAGCCAGACGAGGGATGCGATACTCTTTATCCTGAAAACTGACGCATACCTCCTAAAAACTGGCACTGACATACCAGACTACACGGCGTAACATCCCACAATACAGCAATATTCGGATAATACAGCCGGTATTCTTGCATCCCATTCCGTTAACACTCATTTTAATATGGAGGCATATAGACCCGTTGCTAGGCAACGGCCGCGAAATTAATAACTATACAACAGCCGTTACTAAATAACTGCTCCGCAAATAGCATGTTTCCAAGGCAGCAACTGCACTGCAACAGAGGAACGGTGTTTCCTGTTCGGTCGGTACCGAGATGTTATAAGCATAACAAGTTAGGCAGTCAGAGATTTTAGTGGAGGGCTGGTTTGTGAGCGAGTGAGTTAGTTGAAGAACTGTTGGGTTCAGTCGTTGTCAAAAGCTGGTAGCTGAGGCCAGGGACAGTTCGGGAAACCAGAGGAAGAGAAATGCCCGCTGTTGGAATCCGATAACAAGCAACGGCAAGAAAGACGTTACTGTGGACACTAGTGCAGTGACGCGCTGTAACAAAGAGTCCAATAAATCCGAGCATCAGTCGAAAACCCGTCAACAGCCACAATAAAATTGTGATAATATATTCTTAGGTTGGCTATTTAACGACGCTGTTTGTATCAAGACTATACAGTTTTGATGACACAATTAATGAATATGTTGCAACTGGCGGAATAAAAACTGGCAGGAGAAAAGGAAGTACTCGGAGAAAGCCTACCCCAGTCGAACTTTGCTCACCAGGAATCACACATGACTTGATCCAGTATCGAACCCGGACTACCGCCTTGAGAAGAGGGCGACTAAGAGCCTGAGCTATGGTAGAGTCAATTTTAATATTATATTCCCTGGTATCTCACTCTGAAGAAACCTGTGAGGCTGCAACTTTCGAATCCCGTTTGGTGACACCACTGGCCGTGAGAACCTGACGCCGCGCCACACCTGCGCCAGGCCAGGGACACGCAGTGAGGGTACCCTCCCCCTACCCCCCAATACGAACACACGCTGGCATGTATTAGGTCAATGTTTCGATATGACCGCCTCAACTGGCAGCGTGCCTATTGCAGGGTCCCCTCTACGCAGCAACTTTGTGACCATGTTCGTGGATCACTTCTTTGTAAGGCCATAAGGGGAAGTGCCTCTATGCTATTCGCCTTCCTTATCAACACAATTCAGAAAGGTATCTAATTCTTTTATGAACGTGCAAGACAAGCCGGTCACGATAGCCGAGCGGTCTAAGGCTGGGAAGCCGGAATCGTGGGTTCGAATCCCACACAAGGCATGGATGTTTGGTATGTGTATGTGTTTATTCTGTGTTTGCGCTGTCCTCCGTTAAGGTAGCGGTCTTGCGACGAGCTCATCGCTCGTCCAAGGAGTCCCACCGCCTGTAAAATGAACAAAATGGGGGGGGGGGAAACTAGACACAGCAGAGTATAGAGAAACGGATCAAGTAAGACTGATATTCACTTCAGCTCGATTCTCAGCCCTGATACGGGCCATCCTGAAGGCCGTTTCGTTCCTTCTGTAACGCTTCACGCCAATATCATTGAGGTATGTCTGCACTGAAATGAATCACAACCTTCTCATTCTAAACTGTTAGCTACTGGACAATTCATGGCCACGCTGTCAGGTCAACTCATATTTCTATAGAAATCCTGCAGTAGAAGCAGAGTCGGGATCACACGTTTGTTACAAGTACGGTAAAGTTGTCCCTGTGCTTAACTAATTAGGCACCACGCCATGAAGATGTATGGGGAAGTGGATGTATAGATCCACATTTTCTTGACCTCGGCACTAGTTGGAGGTGAGTGACCAGCTTCATGCCCCGGCCTTTTTACCCTCGGGGATAGAACCCCCGATACAAATTGGATAGGAGGCTGGGTGGGCCGCAGAACCGGTCCGGACGACGTGAAAAGAAGACAAATCTTGTCTCTACCGGAAGTCGAACTCAGATCCCTCGGGAGTCTAGCCCGTAGTCAGTCGCTATACCGACTGTGTTAACGATTAATTAAAATTACATTAATTATATTATATATAGTGCATGAGTCTTGTATATGTCTCACAAAATATATCTGAAATTGATATTAATGCTCCAACTAAGTCCCCAAGTTCGCTGCTGGTTTAGCAATTGTTTTATAAATTCTATATGTCATAAGTCATAACCCAATATCGATGAACAGTTTATTTAGTATATCGAAAGTGTAATGCCTGTGTACACAACAATATATTAATTAAACTGATTAGAAATGTCTGCAGTATGGGTTACACACTGCCCGCACTGGAGCACAAAGGGTGATACAACAGAAACTGGAGGCAGGATAGTGAGAGACTGCATTTTACCAAGTAAACATGTTCCCATGCAGTGCTCAGTAGTCCTGACAACAGGATGGCGGAGAGAAAGTAAAATGTTGGGAAGTGAAGAGGATAAAAGGGTTAGGGACTAGACTTTGTCTTGAGGAGAGCAGAGTATTTACTGATTTGATTTAACACCGGGAGGGCTGCGTCTGAACCATGCAGTGCAACGTGCAATTCACATACCAACTCAGCATTTGTTCTGGGCCTGCTATATTTAATCCGCACAGTATTTGCAAGTTCAAGTCGTACCTCACAGGAAACACAGTGCAGCTCCATTACAAAGATCGGACGGTTAATGTTGTTTAAGGAAATAACTGTTGTTTGTTCTGACAGTCATACGAAACACATAAATACACTGTTGAGTGGGGAGGGCAAATTAATTTAATGATTAAACAACTGGTACATATAGTTACCGTTATGTTTTAAAGGTCAAAGCAAAGTTTACGTAATATCAGTTTCATTTTAATAACGGTCCTAGAGGGCAGATGTGATGTCCACAGACATCAATAGCTTGCAGGCTATGTTTGATGCGAAGCTGCAAAAACTAATGAGGAACACATCGGGCAAATGTCTATTTGTACAGCTCTTCAGAACACATCTACACGGCGCCATCAATATATCATCAAGTGGGCAATGTAAGTAATTTGGAGCATAACCACGTCCTTCCTCACACCATCTGCGTCGTATAAACTTCTGTGACAGATCGTTAAATCGCCGCCCCGTATCTGCAGCCATTCCTACACGACAAGGCGCACTTCCATTAAGGCATATGAGATTTGACGCTCTCCGGCGAGGACTATGAGGATTCCTGGCTTGTGGAATGTGAAGTACTGTACCCTGGCACACATTTTCCGACGTTTTGTACGACCCTGCTGCCTCCATCTTCAGCACAGAATATTATATCCTAAACATGGAAACAGAGGGTTCGTCCTATGTAACTTTCTACCACACTACACGGCGTCACATCACAGAAGCCAGTATAGTTACGCCCTTAAGATCCTGCGCCTCCCATATTCATAGCTCTTTATTAAATTCAAATACGAAAAAGACGGACGCTGGGATCCAAGCCGCGCTCTCTCGTAACTGATGGTCCGACCAAACTAGTTTGTTGTCAAGGTCAGAGTTCGCAACTGCTCGTTTAACCGGTCAAAAGGGGACTACACTGAGTTCAAGGCTACTGTCTGGACAGCAGTGCTATTTCTTGCAAGCAAGAACAACATGCGCAGAAACACACACTAACACAGAAGATACCGAAATTCCCATTTGTCCGGAAGCTGTTCTCAGATGTCAGAGTTTGTCTAAAGCACCTCTGCTGTTACGTCATACTCCGAGAAGACAGCTTGAAGAAAGAAATTCGCGTGTTCAAAAATATATCCGGTATGGGTGATTGCAGCCAGCAGTTCGCCATTAAATACAAGAACCCTAACGTTAGTCCCTACCAGGCTGCTGCTTTATCTGGTAAGTTCTACGAGTACAGCTCTGTCTTACAGAGATAGACAGAAGAGAAAGTAAGAGGGGAAGCAGGGAGAGACATTAGATTTGGGGTGGGGGCAAGAAACTACATTGGTTGGATAAAAAGTAGTGGCGACACCTCTATAGTTCTGAAATGACTTCAGTGCGTCTACTTCTGTTGATGTCCAGAAATGACCGCCCTACAGCACGAATAATCTCCTCTCTTGTGTTGTAACTTAACCCTCGCAGTGGATCTTTCATTTTGACAAAGAGATCATAATCGCACGGACTCATATCGGGAGAGTATGGCGGATGTTGCAGTATCTCCCGTCGCCAGCGGCGAAGGAGATCCTTGACAGCGTCAGCAGTATGAGCCTTTGCATTGTCATGAAGAATGATGGGGTTCGTTGCCAACAAGTGTCGTCGCTTTCTCCTGGGTGCTGGACGAAGATGATTACGCAGGAAATTGCAGTAGTAGGCAGCGTTTACTGTCTGTCGTTGAGGTACAGTGTGGTGCAGTATCACTCCATCAGTGTCATATGCCACAATGAACATCGCCTTCACATTACTCTGTGTAGGGCGCACTTTCTTTGGACTAGGAGAGCCAGGATGCTTCCATTCATTTGACTGTCGCTTCAAGTGTGGTTCGTATGAGCGAACCCAAGTTTCGTCCAGAGTGACGAAGTCGTCACCTTCGCTCTGGTACCGGTCCAACAAGTCCTGTGCAATTGCATAACGTTGCCATTGTTGCACCTCGGACACTGTATGGGGTAGCCAACGCGCATCAATTTTGCGGTATCGTGCAGAATGTGCAGCACGGTTTTGTGACATACGCCTACCTCAGCAGCTAACACCCACGCAGCCCATCGACGACCGACATCCAGCAAAGAAGCAAAAAGCTGAATTGTGTGGTTGTCAACATGGGGTCGTCCTGAACGGCATCACTCCCTTCACGGAACAATTTCACCCATCGTGCCACTGTGCGATATGGCAAAGCAGCATCACCACATGCTTCTCGCAGTCCCTGATAACAGTTTTGTGCACTACGACCTCGTGCAACTTCAATTTTTAGCCAGGAGCGTTGTTCTTGTTTCGTAAACATGTTGTTAGGGCGCTTGAACTGGGCTCCTGCACTTCAAGACGATGCACAATGCAACTCAATGAAACACAACCAGAGCCACTGACTGCACTACCTCAACCGAACTTCTGCTATCAGCTACAGATGGCGCTAGTGCCACCTGACGCACATCTTTCATGTTACAGCAGTGTTGCCACTACTTTTTATCCAACCCTTGTATATTTCCGGTTTTGAAGGTTCCCAGGCAGTGCCCGCTCGTCCTTCTGGTAGAGGTAATGCATATGATCGGAATTCGTATTTTTTGTGACGCTGGAAGAGGTGCATTCCGGCGAGATTTGATCTAACGTTGGGAGGGCTCCACTAGAGAGAAATTTAGATGTTAAAATTGTCAGGGCTGCATGTGAAGCATGCAGCGCAATATGGAATTTAGGTACCAACTCAGCATTTGTTCTAGGATCGCGGAAAGCCATGGAAAGCCTTGAGCGAGTTTACCTAAATAATACATAAGGAATCAGTTCATACCTCACTTGAAAAACGTTACGTCTCCACTACAAAGCCCAACCGGTTAATGCTGTTTACGGAAACAGTCGCCGTTTATTGTGAGAACCATACGGAACACACAAATAATATAGAGACAGATCGTACCTCACAGGAAACACATTACGTCTCCACTATAAAGTACAACCGGTTAATGCCGTTTAGGGAAACAGTCGCTGTTTGTGAGAACCATACGGAACACACAGATAATATAGAAATTCAGTCCGTATCTCACAGGAAACACATTACGTCCCGCTACAGAGCCCAACCGGTTAATGCAGTTTAGGGAAACAGTCGGTGTTTATTGTGAGAACCATATGGAACACACAAATAATATAGAGACAGATCGTACATCACAGGAAACACATTACGTCTCCACTATAAAGTACAACCGGTTAATGTTGTTAAGGGAAACAGTCGCTGTTCATTGTGAGAAACATACGGAACACATGGATAGACTGTGTGGGCAGAACAGAGTTGTTAAAGTTCAGGAAAGTGGTCCATATATTAACCAGTTTGGTTTAAAACCAATATGCCTGTGACTCGGGACCGTGAAAGAAACCCCGGCTCCTGCAGCCTGAAAGCCCCTCCCGTCGCACCAAGCGCTTGCCATAATTAACGATCACGGCGCACAATAGCAACCCGCCACAAGTGCTGAATGGCCGACATGGAGAACATTCCACAATAAACTTAATGATTGATGAACGAGCTATTCATAACAACGTCCACAGTTCGTTATAATTATTCCCTAATTCAATTTATTGGTCTAAAAATCCCTCGTTACTTCAAAAACGGGGCGGGTGTGCGATACAGGCGCACTCACACGCCTGTGCCACGCTTCGGTGCCTACCAAACACCACCTTCCTCCTTACGCCCCGCTTTTTCTGTGCAGTTTCAGGTATATCTGAATGAGTTCGGTTGAGATCCAAAGGCCTCCCCATCTTACTGTCATTTCCTTTCTCTCACGTCTAAATATTCTTCTCATAAAAACGTAAACTAACCCTGTAACACACCGTGGAGACCCATAGCGGTGTGAGACGTCGAGGCTTCCACATTTAGTAAACAATCGGCTCACAGATGGCGGTGAGGTTGTCAGCCTTACGCGTCGGCCGCCCTATACCCCTGGTGCTCATTTCTGTTAGAGGCTGAGTCGACCCCAGGGCCATAGTGCGGATGAAGGGATTAGGTAAATTGAAAAATCCAATGACCTCATTGGGAATCGAACCCGCGACCTTCCAGTTTGTAGCAAAATGCCTCAACCAACTACGCTACCGCGTGCGCCCACATAAACCAGAAATCAGTAAATTAAAATTAATTGACGCTACAGCGCATGAATAATTCCACTAGTTTCCAACAAGCTCAAACAGGGCTGCAGACTACAGAGTGAGGCGTGTCTCCGCCCTGCAGTGCTGCAAGGTGAGTGAACCTGTCCTATCCAGGAAGGCGTCAGTTAACAGAGGAATGTAGTTCCCATTTGCACAGCGTTTACTCATTCATCCAGTCGCGCGATCAGAGCCTTCAGTGCCACAGGTTTCCGGACTTTGCGATCGAACTTCTCTTGCTGAGGCGCAGAACGTCAAGGGAAGGACTGAGATACAGCCCTGACGAATGAGCAGCGTCAATCATTCTGAAGGCCACAACATACGTCTAACTGCCGGCTTGATATCGCGTGGAAACCGGGTTCAATACCGGGTTTGCCTTTTGTTGGGCAGGAACCTCACTGCCCCACAGACTTAGTTTATTTAACGACGCTTCCAGTAGCTCAAACTATATGGCGTCAGATGATATGATGATTAATGAACTGCAGAGGATGTGGAAGGAAATCTTCGTGGCCTAATTTGAAGCACTATACCGGCAATTTGCTGGAGCCATTAGTGAAAACCACAAAACCCTCAGCCAAGAGCCGGTTTCAGCTCAGAGATCTGAACTCCGGGTGTCCTGAATACGAATCACAAGAGGTTTGTCGTGAAGTTCGGTGAATTAATTCCTTTCGGAATGTGTAACGTACACAAGAGCTGTTTCCCATGATGGGACTAAGAAGACCCGTCCCTCAGATCCGTAATCCTCTTTGAAAATACAGTCTGTGTTTACTTTAGGGCAGCACGTGCTTTTAGTGCGACATAACATTTCTGCTCGTATTAACGGCGACACATCACAGTCTGTTGTTGTAGATGTCTGCAGCCATTCACATTATCTGGCAATGCAGGAGTGGCAAACATTTCTGGCAATTCCCTTAAATCAACCATCTGAATCCTGAGATTCACCTAAACAACATATACAAGTTCAAGGAAACACACTACGTTTCCATTAAACTCTTAAATCACAGCGGTTTCTATATGTACCACCTGCTTTAACATACTAAAACTCTCATATATACAAAAACTCTTCATTCTGAACACACAGTGTATTTGTGTGTTCCGTATGGTTCTCACAATAAACAGTGACTGTTTCCCTGAACAGCATTAACCGGTTGGTCTCTGTAGCGGAGACGTAATTTGTTTCCTGCGAGGTATGAACTGAATCTCTTGTATTATTTGTGTGTTCCGTCCACTCGTGTGCTCATTCAAAAGAGGAACAGGCTTCGGACGCAATGGCAAAGAACCCGTGATATTACTCTTCGCCCTCTCATTAATTCTTTAAAAGAGCAAATAGATTCGGCAATAAAAGAACAATTATCGAACACCTGGAAGAAAACTTTACAAGGGCTGGATACTAATAACATGAGAGACACCTGGCGGATAACTAAAAGTTTAACAAACATAAGTTTTAACATCCCACCCCTTACCATTAATGGGGAAACTGTGACCGAAACCCAGGAAAAAGTATACGCATTTGCCGATACCTTGGAACAAATTTTCACTACCTATTTGGAGGCTGATCGTACTTTTACAGTTAGCACTGAACAGGTAGTGAATGACTTCCTTACACAGCCACTGACAGACCGGATGAGGGCTACAAATCATTCAGAAATTGCTTGGATTGTCCGCCACCTCAAATCACGCAAAGCAGCAGGGCCTGACGGGATACAGAATATAATACTTCAGCATCTGCCGCGGTTTGTTTTCAAATTTATTGCAAAACTGTTTAATAGATCACTTGCCCTAAATTATTTTCCTACACAATGGAAAGAGGCAAAAATTATTATGCTTCCGAAACCAGGCAAAGACCATACGTCCCCACTAAATTATAGACCAATAAGCCTTCTAAATTCTTTAGGTAAACTTTTAGAGAAAATCATTCTAAAAAGACTAAACTTCGAACTTAGGAAGCTGCAAGCTATCAGAAATGACCAGTACGGTTTTAAAAGAGGTCACTCCACAACACATGCGTTGTTAAGGAATGTGGAGCGCATTACGCACGGTTTCAACAATAACAAAGCTACAGTAACCTTATTCCTGGATATTGAACGAGCATTCGACAAGGTCTGGAACACCGGGATGATTGCTAAACTCATTTCGGCCAAAATTCCACCTCACTTCATTCATATAATACATAACTACCTCCAGAATCGATGCTTTTTTGTAATGCACAAAAACTATTATTCAAACCTACGCCCCATTCAGGCCGGAGTGCCTCAGGGCAGCTTACTTGGACCCACACTCTTCAATATTTATATTAATGACATTCCTTCAATTGAAAATGACTCTAACATAACCATATCGGTCTATGCTGATGACACGAATATTAGTGTTCGGTCAGGCAGCATAGATATAGCAGTCAGAAAGTTAAACTCTGCCATACGCCTCTTAGAACCATGGTTCCGGAAGTGGAGAATACATATTAATGCAAAAAAGTGCACAATTACACTCTTTTCTAAACGACTGCGACATCAGGGCTGCAGTAAGCATCAAGTAAAGATTTTTAACAAAACCATATCTTGGACTAAGGAAACGAAGTATCTTGGTGTTACACTTGACTCAAAATTAACCTACCGTACCCACATATCCTGTATTTTGCGCAAAGCTAATTACAGACTCAGACAACTGTATCCTATATTAAATAAATCCTCCACAATTGACATTAATTTAGCGTTGGTAATTTATAAATCACTCCTCCGTTCCATATTGTCATATGCCTCCCCCGCGTGGGGTTATGCTGCCAACACTCACATAAATAAATTACGGACATTTCAAAGTAAAGTCCTCAGGATAATAACAAAATTGCCGAGGGTAACACCAATTACAACCTTACATGAACAGACGGGAATGTCATCAATAAAAAGTCATTTCAAGAGGTTAGCGAGGACATTGTACCAGAAATCGGTAACCAGCGAAAACAGTCAGATTCAGGCACTAGGACACTACGATCCCACTGGTGATAAACATCTGCGTCCCTTATCCCTGCTTGCAAGATAATCAGCTTTAAGATCTCTTTACAGGTAACCGGATGATTGCAACTCCCTAAATGCCCAGTACGCCCGCGGCCACATCGACCAATCACCACACCTATGCTGGACAAGAAAAGAAGATGTGATTAAAAAAAAGAAAAGAATTGTAATCATAAAATCCTGTCATTGGATGAGCAACAACCCTTTGCCCCTCCACAACAGTGATTTAAATTTGTCAATACTTGAACAGTTACAACCCTTTACAAATGTGATACACAAATGTTTGGTGCTCATCCAAAGTATGCAAAAGAAAAAAAAACTGTAGAAACACATATGTATACTTTTAAAATAAAGCAACCGCACAGACAGGGTCTAATGTTAGGGTTCGCGTATTCAAGCCGGACTGCTGGCTAGAAGTCAGTTTGTATCCGGAAGGTCCTGAGACCGGCCAGCTCGACCAAGGTTTTCCGTGGTTTTCCTCGGTACTAGAGCAAATGCTGAGTTGGTAACCCAATTCCACGTTGCACTGCATGCCTCACATGCAGCCCTCCCATTGTTAACATCAAAATTTCGCCTTAATATAGCCCTCCCAACGTTAGCAAAAACAAACAAACAAAAAATCCGATCATATGCTCTATCTTTACCAGAAGGACAAGCGGGCACTGCCTGGGAACCTTCAAAATTGGAGATATATTTTCTTCCCCCCCCCCCCAATGTAGTGTCTCACACTACCACCACCACTTCTCTCTCTCTATAGTTCTCACAATAAACAGCGACTGTTTCCCTAAACAGCATTAACCGGTTGGTCTCTGTGGCGGAGACGTTATGTGTTTTCTGTGAGGTACGAACTGGTGTACCATGTTATTTGTGTGTTCCGTACGGTTCTCACAGAAAACAGCGACTGTTTCCCTAAACAGCATTAACCGGTTGGTCTCTGTAGCGGAGACGAAATGTGTTTCCTGTGAGGTACGAACTGAGTCCCTATATTACGTATTTGTGTGTTCTGTATGGTTCTCACATTAAACAGCGACTGTTTCCCTAAAGAGCTTAAACCGGTTGGGCTTTGTAGCGGAGACGTAATATGTTTCCTGTGAGGTACGAACTGAATCTCTATATTATTTACGTTTTGCATATGGTTCTCACAATAAACAGCGACTGTTTCCTTACACAGCATTAACCGGTTGGGCTTTGTAGCGGAGACGTAATGTGTTTCCTGTCTTCCCTTTCATACCGCCCTTATCAATCAGGCGAGGAGACCCAGTCTGAGAACGTTCTAAGAAATCGCGCTCTTCCCTACCTGCAAATACAATGTCCCTCATTCCTGGTACATGACGCCGTACGGACCGGCAGAAGTTAAGTGACATTCTGACAACCGACATTTATGTCACTTCTGCCATGACTTTTCCTCTTCAAGCACTCTTCTACCAGACCAATTTAGCTCCTCTCTCTTCAGGCTGGCTAGTCAGGAAATCTTAAGAAACAAGTGGGAGGGGGGGCGGGGGACGGAGAATCTTTGAACGTTAAAGTAGGCTATTATAGTATATACAGTAATGAGCGACGACCTGCTACGAGGCTGTTACGTGGGCAGTTGCGTCGCTCTGCCCTGATCGCCAGCAGGAATCACACGAAAACAATAACGATGTGGGGGGGGGACGGGTTTCGTGTGTCCCAACAGAGAACAATACAGCGATTCACATGACGTCATTCAACGTGAGAAGTGGAACTCGATAAGCCTGTCCTGCCTCTGGTGCTTCTGACACGAAGATACTCCTCAGGGTTCTACATCACCTATCAGCAGGTGACAGTGTTTCAAAAGCGGCGTCAATATAGGTTCCGCGATTGTCTTAACAGTTCTATAAATGCGCTTATAGAGAGTATGTGGTATGAACTGACATCAGCTGGTGGGGGGGGGGAGGCCTGGTGCTCTCAAGCCTTCAGTCTTATGGGACACTGCAGACTCGTCCAGTAACATGTCATCTCCATATGCAGGATCGGATCACACTACACAAACACAGGCTTACAGCAGGTTCATTCCTTCTATTAATTCATTTTTAGCTCAGAAACGCCGGTCACGTTAGCCGAGGGGTCTAGGGCAAGTACTGTCTTCGCTCGCTCGGTTCCAGTCCCACACAAGGCATGGATGTTTGGTATGTGTTTGTGTTGTCCTGTGTTTAGGAACAGACCTTGCGACGAGCTCATCACTCGTCCAAGGAGCCCTACAGCCTGCAAAAAAAAAAAAAAATCGACACCGTAAGGTACAAGAGGAACAGATTAAGTAAGTAAGTAAGAGGCTTAGAAACTACGCTTCTGGCTGGAGGGCTCGATTCTGGCTAAGGGCAACAGATGTTCCTCTTAACGGCCACACCGTCTCTGGGTCCCACTCAGCCTCTTGTAGTATGCGACCGAGATGTGAAGCTCACCTCTATCTACTGCCGAGGTTAAGAATATGTGGAGCTATACCTCCACTCCCCCACACATCTTCTTGGTGATGTTTAATTAAGCACAGGTATAACTTTACTTTCTACTTAACGAGGCTGTATTTCATACTGTAGCGTGTATAGCGGTTGCTATGCAATGACTGCGAGATGGCAGGTATACTAGACTCGTTTCTGGACAACGGCTCGGTGACCACGTTTCTGCTGCAACGGTTACGCATGCAGAGGGGGGAACGGTGTGTTGCCTACGCGGTCCGCGCCGAGGAGTTACAAAGTTAAGAATCGGTAATCGTAGTATGTGTAAGTTGCTATTGCATGCTTCTCATGCTGCCCTCCCGATTTAAATTCATCAAAATTACGGTCCCTTGCTGTCAAAATTACCAAAATTATACACGTAAACTCTAATTTTTGAAATTAAAAGCTCCGCGGCCCCTCTCTCTCAACTCTCTCAAGTCGTTGCTTCTAATCATCTTAACGCCTACACTTTCACTTTACTCTTAACAGAAGGACGAGCGGGCAAAGCCTGGGAACCTTCTTATAATCGATGCTCTTTCTTTCTTTCTTTCTTTCTTTCTTCTTTCTCTCTCTCTCACATTCCAAGATCGTAGTAAGTCAGTCTAGTTCTGGAGTTGATAACTCGCAGTCAGCTTCAGTTGCGGGATATTCTCCGGACAGTAACAACGCGAGGGCGTGAAGCCGCAGAATCTCCACTGTGAGACGTCGCCAGGGAACGGTTAGTGAAGATACTGCAGGCGAGACAATATTTAGTGTTCGCAGCAGTGATTTGCAAAGTGTGGAGATCAGCGATACCGCCGTAATTATTTGTAGTTCCTAGTGATGTGTACGAGGGGGTACCCAAAAGAAACCGAACTTATTTTTTTAAACTTATTTATTCAAATTTTAAGCACAAACCTTCAATCCCCTTCAAAGTACTCTCCACTTACACTAATACACTTGTCTAGTCTTTTATTCCATTTTTCAAAACATTGTCTAAATTCATCTTTTGAGATGCTTGACAGCGCCTCCGTCGTTTTTTCCTTTCATGTCTCTTTTCATTCGAGGAAACAAAAAAAAAGTCGCATGGGGCAAGGTCGGGTGAGTATGGAGGGTGAGGAACAGAGGTCATACCATTTTTGGTCAATAATTGTCGTACAGACATTTCTGTGTGAGCAGGGGCATTGTCGTGAAGGAATAACCAGTCACCCGACTGCCACAAATCTGGCCGCTGAGCTCCAAGTCACTCCCGACAGCTCCACAATTTCTTCAATGGTCCGTCGTCGATCTTCCTTAATGATTTCACGATTTTTTTCCAACATTTTCATGTGTTCGGGCCGTGGAAGGACGACCAGAACGAGGTTTGTCATCAATTGACATTTCACCATTTTTGAAACGGGAAAACCACTCAAACACTTGAGTTTTCCCCATAGCATCGTCCTTGTACGCCGTTTTTAACATTTCAAGAGTTTCTGTTCCACTTTTCCCGAGCAAAAAGCAGAATTTCACCGCAGCACGCTGTTCACGAAAACCAGCCATTGCAAAAATGACGATCACACAAAACAGTTGTCACTATAAACTCTGCCGAAACTAGTCCTTACCTTCTGAAGCAACGGTAGTCGGCTTATCGACTCAGGAATGTTAGCTCTATGCGCTCATAGCGGCAAAACGCGGTACTACAAAAGCTCTGCCCACAAAAAAAAATAGTTCGGTTTCTTTTGGGTACCCCATCGTATAAGTGGTCAATAAATCCATTCACCAACACAAACTCCGTCTATAGTCACATACATAATACGTGACAGTATTATATAGGCCTACCAACCACTAGGATGATCGGTGAATAAGGAATTGAAAAGGATATGTAAGGAAGCGGTTGTGGCCTAATTTACGGTACTATGGCGGTATTTGCCTCGATCAGGGACCTGATATCGTCCCTCTCTAGATCCATACAAATTTTTCGCGTTAAGGTACTTCTATTTCTGAAGAAGGAAGTTCCTCCGAAACGTTGGAAACAATGTGCTAGACTACATGTATGAGTAGTCACATCTCAGACGAGAGCACTTCTCACTGTCACATATGTAAGAACGTGAAATCTCGTCACCCGCGACCCTGTACACTTACCGCATTGAGTGACAGGTGTGCACTGTGCCTGTCTCAACCAAGGGTACAGGGGGCTGAAGACTGAAGAGTCCACGTAATTCACCGTCCTGCGCATGCCTGAACACAATTTGTAAAATGGGAAAACAGAGGACTGACCAGGAGAAATGTTAACGAATCACGTGAGTCGCGTGCCATAAGGCAAGAGTGGGCAGGGGCACACACGCAACACGCCACAAACATGTTAACTAATGTTAACGGTGTTCGCTACACACACTCCATGGTGTAATATTACAACGTATCTACACTACATTCCCGCGAGGTCTAAAGCACGAACTGTCTTCGCTCGCTCGGACGCTGGGATCGTGGGTTCGAGTCCTACTTAGGGCATGGATGTTTGTGTGTATGCGTTACCCTGTGTTTAGGTAGTGGCCTTGCCACGGGCTGATCACCCGTCCAAGGAGTCGTACCGTCTATGAAAAATGATTACGGGACTGATTAAGAGGCCTAGGCCCTGAATGGGCTGGAAGTCGTTGTAAAAGAAAATCTACACTGTCTTCACGTGGCGGTGCATATAGTAACCAGTGTACTTTAAGCGGTTACGTCGAATTTCGAGGCACTGATGAGGCAGACCACTGAGGTGTGGGTGGGGCAAACAAAGAGAAAGCGAATCAGGTCAATCCCCACTCGGCTCCACCCTCGCCATCGAAGGGTGGAAACAAGTTTCAGCTAATTCCTTGGTGACGTCACTATGCAAATGACGTCAAATGTGGGCTACAAACATACCCCTGTCCGAAATAAGTTAACACAAGCAGGAGATGTAAAATTAATGGCGGTCTCACCTATATACGTCACGAGGAACAAAACTGCGGAAGGAATAAGCAGTACACGGTCTGTGGAGACGCCAGGTGGCATGAACATCACGGAGAGTGGCAGCGTCACAGGTTCTCTGTTGTAGGGCGACCTAAGGAGCTTGCAGTGACGGGGTAAAATCTGCACAACGAGGAGCTTCATAATTCTCAACCTCTCGCCAACCATTATTCTGACCAAACCAAGGCAGGGGTCGGCACGGCAAGCAGCATGAATGAGTGGATGGATGAGTGGTAACTGCATTAATTTGACTCCCAACAGGGACCAGTGGGGTCATTTTATGTACACGATAATGAACACTCGGGCTCAATCAAAGACAGGAAATTCGTTTACTACCTGAGCACTATTAGCTTCGAAGAACTCGGTTCCATAAAATATGTGCATCCTAAGAGATATGGGCCTTCGTCAGCACATGCGTACCCGCGCATGTGCTGACGAAGGCCATCTAAGTTCTACCATAGGAAGATCCAGGGCGCGTCATTGCTATAAAGTTACTAATACACATTTTCAACACACTTCCGGTGGGGAAATATGAATACTGCCGGTGGTAAATACAAATATACTGGGTTAACACTTTTCTCACCAGATGGCCGTGAGTATCTGTGGCAGATGCAAAGGGGCTGACTGTACAGTATTTATATTATTATATAAATTTACTGAATTACCTTTATTGGGAATAATCTTATCGCTAATTATCCTACACACAACACTTATCAAATTTTGCTCAGTAAAGCTACACCAACTCCTTTAAACCCTATGAATGTTTTTCCTGTGAATTTCAACACAACGGGTGCTTCATATTTCGCCAACAGAAGTCTGGTTTCTTAAGGTTCTCCTAGGAAAGCCATCAGCAGCAGCACTTATTCAGCAACTGCAAAATTATTTTTTTCTCTGAGTTACATACATTGAGATCTGATTTCTGATTAGCAATTACTGTCTAATGAACTCAATAACAACAACCATTCACTTCAGGTATCACACCCCCTCATCACAAAACATCTGTCATTTCTCATTACCCTTTATATTATTTTTCTTCTAATATCTGTTTACTGCATTTCGCCTCTTTAATGACTCGACTTAAAACTGTGAAACCTGTCCTGCAGTGAATTTTCATTGCTTGCTTGTTGCTAGAGGCTACTCAGGTAGACATCTCGTTCATGTTTATAAGACAATCTGATCCATTTAGTTGCCCATTCACTGTTTTGAAACACCTTATTCTCCATTTTACTACGGAAACTTGCTCCCAAATTTCTTCAGATGTTCAGAAATGTGTTAAGTTTCGAATGTACATAATGGCTGCTTCATACTTCCTCCCAATTTGCATTATTTAGATGTATTGTACGTTCTTTGCCAGTATCATAATTTATAGGTCTAGTTTGATTCTTGAAACAATGATGACATAAAACAAATTCTTTCCTTTTTTAGAGCAGAAGTTAGAACCACGATAAGATAATCCATCTGTCACCAGCTCAATTTAAATAAAGTATATCCTACAGATGCCTATATAGACATTACTGATCACACTGAATCCCTGTGGGGAAGTCAAGTACTGATGTAACATGTATATTAAAATGTTAATAATGAGTTCAGACATTGCTCGTGCTAGCTTTCAGTAATATAATCAATAGCTATATCGCCAGAGGTGACAAATTCTGGTCTCATTTATAGAGATGGTTCATGTTACGTAACTTGTTTAGGAAAAGTTCAAACCCACCTGTGCGGGCCCTCTGTATAGACAGGACATGAATGTCAAAGTGAACTGCCTCATCGTGTAAAACAAATCAATTCAGAAACTGACAGCACGGCCTCGGAATGGGACAAGAAATGACGGACACGGCTTGGACAAGGTTAAGATCTGTACTAGAAAAGTAAGAGGTAGACCAAAACTGAGGTGGTTTGATGATGTCGGAGAAGACCTTAGGGTATTGAAAGTAAAAGACAGGTAGACAGAGATGCCTGGAGGCTGTTGGTGCAGGAGGCCAAGGCCCACAAAGGCCTGTAGAGCCAGCTGGTATTGTAACGTATGAATGTCACAGAGTTTAGGTTCCAGGTGTGCAGCATTTACGTCCTGTTCATTGCAATTATGTTTTATATTTATATGATGATTAATTTATAGATTATTTTTTATAAACATACTCCTTTCCCCTTTACCAGCTGCTGTTTAGAGTAACTGACTCCTAGAGTAGCACTGTTTACGTTAATCTGATGCCATGTCAGTGATGTGCATGGAAGTAGTAATGCTCTTCGCTCCACGACAAAGTGTTCTTTCCCCTGCAAATGAGGCTACTAACAGGATCCACAGTTTCACTATTTTCTATAAAGGTTTCTGCTGCCCATCTCTCCTTTATCAGCCTCTCTGCATGTGACACATAACTTTCCCACACTGTTGGACTGATGATCTGAAAGCTGGGAAAACAGATTTGTACCACTGTGTCCACGTTCTATACCAATATTACAAAAGATAAAGAATGGACAGTAACAATTATAAAAGACAAGTCCGTGCAGTGTGATTACTTCAGTTTTCTCACTTTATGATTCACTACCCTTACATGTTTCGATCCATTTGGATCATCTTCAGAGGCATCAAACACTTTTTTGAAACCACTATCATAACAGTTGTCATATCAATTACACATGTACTGCCAAGTACACAATCTTCCATCTATCAGTCACAGCGGCCTTTCTTGTTGTAGAAATATTTAAAGTTGTTTTAAAGTTTTAAAAACTTCGTTCAAAATTAAAATTCATAAACCATACGGTTCGTGTCAATAACCCCTGTTGTCTCTCTTCAAGGTGGCCGATGTTGTGCCGCCTATGTAACTTGAGTGTTTGGTGCCTCTGAAGATGATCCAAATGGATTGAAACATGTAAGGCTAGTGAATCATAAAGTGAGAAAACTGAAATAGTCACACCGGACGGACTGGTCTTTTATAATTGTAACTGTTATTGTGACGGACCAAAAATTAAACAAATCAAATTAATAAGACAGTAATTTTATGTCATGCTCAAAGTCTTTGCTTTGTAGTCAACATAGAAAGACAAACATATAAACATTATTCAATAATTTCTCCCACAGCTTTTTGACACCTTCCATTCCAAATCCGTTTTCACCAATGTTGCTATTGTAATATCTCTCAGTCTGGGGCCAAACCAATTCAGTGGGGTTCAAATGACCATAATATGGTGGTATATGTAAAACCCTATGCCCGTGTTCTTCAATATATTCATAAATTTTAACCCCGAGAAAGAATTTCATACATGTTTAGAACTGGTAATCCTTAAGTTATAGAAAAATCATGAAACCAGATATACACTTACATAGAAACATACATGAAGAGAAATTTCTTTCACTGTGGCTTGAACTACGACTACAACTGCCAACCTAAGAACGATGGTCCAAAGAAGTGTCATAGAGGATACCTTGTTGAATACACGGAATATCTGATCTGCAGGGCTCCCTGCACAAGGTATGACACATTGGTTCCAGGGCAGGCAGGACTCAGCCTCACATAGTCTGAATTCTCGAAACCTGCGTACACATCAGCACTTTACTGTTCCAAAAGTTTGTCCTCTATACATGCTGAAGGATGTGTTAGAGCTACTCAGAATTATTCACTGTTTGACACATCTACACAATGTTTACCACACTGTTCACATTTATTCACACACAAAAAAGAGCTGCATACGGACGTCTGTATTGTGGAGTTTTCGCTTTCTTTCGTTCGTTTCCATTCCCTAATATACTTGTATCACGCCAGAAACACTACAGCACACCACTATACACTCTGTACTTACACAGTTAACGCATTAATATTGTGTAGGGAAACGTCAAACCTTTCGAAAATCCCAATATTTCACGTATTAGGCATTACGTATACACGCCGCTTTTCCACTTAATAAAACACATATTCTATTCATTAAAATCTATATTTGAAACTAATATAGTTTTGATATAGTCAACGTGAACACATTTATCTATTTATACCATATTAAATAGAATCATTACAAATGTTTAGGAATTCTACCCTTGCACGAATTCAGATCGTCCATCTTGAGAGTCCGAAAGTATTGTACTAACATCTGCATCCGAAAATACCTACCTCGTTGTGGCAACATTATAATATACCTCCTGACAAACAAGTATCGATTAACATATGGAATATTAGCTGTACATAATTTCTGTGAACATATTTTTCAGTTTAATTCGTTCACATCCCTCGGAACACGGCGCACAGGCAATGGGTAGTATGGCTGTCTGGAGCGCAGAATTTGACACGCTTATCCGATTTTTACGAAACTTGGCATGAGCCACGTGCCACTCAAATCCACCCAAATGTAATCATTTCCATTTCATTATATTCGCTAATAAAAACACGATGGACGCACAAACTCGCGAGGTGGGAGCCAACTGTCGCAATGGTCATCGAGCAGCACGCTACTGCGTATCCAACTGCGCACCCCCCCCCCATGGCTGGGGCACCACTTGGAGGGATTCGCCAATGGTTGTAGAGTTAGGTTAGGTTAGGCTTACGCAGCACACCACTGCGCATGTAACTGCGCACCCCATCCCCACTTGGTGAGAATTAGCAAATTTATGTTATGTTATGTTAGGTTAGGTTTGCGCAACACACCAATGCACATTGAACTGTGTATCTTCCTCCTCATTCATGCAGGAGTTGGTGATATTCACCAATGTCAGATTACGTTGGGTTATGTTTGCGCAATACATCACCGTGCACTCACTTATTTCTACTGGTGTAGTTGTGTACGATATCGTTCGGTTCGGTTAGGCTGCTTTCATTGTGATTACAATGACGCATCGCACGAAGTTGTGTCCACAAGAGTATGAAATTTGGCCCTGTAAATTAGAAGAGTCTACAAATCATTGACACCCTCGAAATTTCTCCTCGCATATTCAAATATTTTCAAACTTTGAAAAAGAAAAATAAAACTTCTTCAATTCCAAAAGCTTTAAATTTTCCTATGTTTAAAAATTTGAGTGCATTTGGTAATTTTGTTTTTCTAAAGTCAACTCAAATTTATATTAATTTTTATTCAAAACAAATAATCTTGAAAATTTTAGGATACGAGTATTTAAACATTCTATAATTCAAATTCCTTTATTTTATAAGAAATTCTTGAGTTTATTGAAAAATTTCGAAATTTGGCAAAATTGAATAACTTTTTACATCGTCAAAACAAGAATTCTGCATACATCACTATCACTATCACTAGTGGTGCACCAAAAGGGCTCTCGTTAAAACCCGAAGGTACTTACAAAATATTCCAGAACTGAAAGACTTCTGGGCCTAACTGTACGATACGGGCACTGAAATAATTAAACTTTTCAGTTGAGATTGGCACGGTTTAAATGTGAACAGCAGGAAGCGAAGCGAAGCGAAACCTCCTGACGCACTCGGAATGTCTCTAATTACACGGAAAATTAAATTCGGCGTCTGGAGTGTTCGGGGCTCAAGTTTATTCAAAAGTGTAAGCTGGGGGGCCACAGATGCACAACACGAGAACGCACAAAACCGCTCGAGTAACAGAAATGAACCATTAATGGATGGACTTTCCCATATCTTCTATTTCTTCTCCTTGTATGATAAGTTATATCTTCGCAGATTGTAAGAATTCTGGCCATTCGTCCCACTATATGGACCTCATTACGTAAATAATACACGGGGATACTGGGCACAAAACGCGTGTCTAGTTTTTCTCTTGAACGTTTATTCGAAACACGTTTCGTTCCGACAAATACTTTGCGAGTTACACTCGAGGTACAAGCATGAACACATGTACCAAGCGAAGTGTCTGACACGGCCGTCCCATCGTAACCAAACTTTAGTGAAACTCTCCACATGTTGGTTATAAGTGTCATTAAAATGCTCTGGATGGTTCTGCGCTTCTTAGATGCAGACGAACAGACAGACATAGGCACACTGTTGCAAGCTTCATTGTGAACGTGTAAAAAACAAAGCAAGACCACTTTCACGGATTTAAACCTTCCTCTTTTAGTCTACTTTCCGTATTTAAAAAAAATCAAATGAGGCTTATGAGATCACCTTGCTGTCTGTGTCTATATATCCCCTTATTTGCTGAAACTCGGAATAGCGGAGTCGGAAGAGACGGCCTTTGCAGTACCATATAAATATGTGTGACATCACACCTGAAAGCCAGAACAGGGCAGTCACAGAAGCGCGGCGGAGATGACCATTGATAGGTAACGACTCGGTGAACACGCAACAACAGAAGAACTTGTGGATGCATCGTTTTCTACGCGGTCCGTGTCGTATGAATGGAAAGTAGGCGATTTCTTCCCAGAACTTATCTTTCTTTATGTCTTCTTTCCTTCTTCGCACGCGGTAGCATAGTTGACTGAGGCACTTTGCTACAAGCTGGAAGGTCGCGGGTTCGATTCCCGATGAGGTCACTGGATTTTTCAATTGAATCAATCTTTCGAGCTGCACTATGGCCCTGGGGTCGCCTCAACCTTTGACAGAAATGAGTAGCAGGAATCTTACTGGGAATAAAGGGCGGCCGGAGCGTAAGGCTGACCTCATAGCCATCTGTGAGCCGACTATCTAGAAAATGTGGGAACTTCGACGTCTCACAACCCTATGAGCCCTCCACGGCCTGTTACAGGGGTTGCTTTACCCCGCCCCCCCCCTTTCTTCGACCAACAGGACCAGCCCGCTGCGATTCTAATATCAGCTGTCCGTTTCTTTCTTCGGCTTCCTATATATCACCATCCTTTTTTTTCCCCCTTGGCACTACAGCCCCAGTGGGCCTAGGCCTACCTCCATGAACTTCTCTGTTCACTTCGGTTTTTCTCGATCTTACACATTCGGTAGGACTCCTTGGGCGGGTGATCAGCTCGTCGCAAGGCCTCTACCTGTACACAAACACAGAAAAACCCACATACACAAACTAAACATCCATGCCCTGAGTGGGATTCGAATCCACGATCCCGGTTTCCAAGCGAGCGAAGACAGTACTCGTACATGCCTTAGACCGCTCGGCTACCGTGACCGGCTTCACCATCCTTTGGGACTAATTAATATATTATCACGATTTTACTGAATCACTATAGACGGGGTTTGGATTCGTAACTGGATTCACCGTACACTTACAGACCCCTGACTACAAGTGACTATAGCGCTATCGCTAATTCACACTCTCCGCAGTCTCTCAGTTTGTTGTCTTCACCAGTTGTAGTCTGGTAACGGCTTCCAACGCCGCAGATCCCTCAACTTCATATCTTCGTTGGCTGTCGCCTATCTGACTCCAGCTCCAGAGCTGAACTGACTGGTTTTCTATCTGTCGAATTCACAAGTCAAAGTCAAAGTCACACTGCGACTAACGGTCAGTCAGTAAGTCTTGGTGTCGGGCCTCATCTGGGGCCCGTGACCAGATATTTATTACTGTTTGACAGTTAAGGTATGGTTTTTGCGGGGCACACTCTCTAACGAGAGGACGGGTCTGTCTTTTGTATATGCCGCTGGCTCTTACCAGCGCAGTCTTTCTCGGGTCCGAGTCCCTTGGGACTCGCGACCATATTTTACTGTTTGAGATTTGAGACTTCCTTTTTCTTCGCCTCCTAAGACTCGCGGGGTCACGGTGGATGTATTCGACCTCGCCGCCAACACACAATCGAATAATTCTGTAGCCTCAGCACGAACCTTATAGAAAACGCATCTCATACAGTTCTACTGTTGCATCATGTGTTTATTGTTCGGTCCGTGCAGAGAACACCATTCATCTGTTACTCTTTACGGCCATTACCTAGCAACGGCCGTTGTTTACAGAGTCATTAATTATAAACGGGTCTACATGCTAGAATACTATCTTCGTGGCAGGTCAATCAAACTCAATCCTTGAATTATCTTTACTTAAAATCGTAATTACCCCCTTTACTCTCCCATCGACCGCGACACGTCAAAGAAAAGAAATCGACAGCAATGATGATGATGATGATGAATATAACTCTTCTTATCCTCTCAAGTAGACGTTTAATCGTTAAACTTTCCTCATACCAACAGCAAACATAAATACCACATTCTTACATGACCACATATTTAAATATATAATTACGGCACAGGCCTTACCCAAGACTCTTACAACACAACTCTGATGGAACTGCTACCATTTGGCTACAGAATTCTAGCTCACGGAAGCCGCGCCAGTCAGCTAAAGCCGTTATCTGCAGCCAATGTGGGTGCCAACTCACTCAAGCAAATGAAAAGCGACGTCCGTTAGGTGTGAGGAACATCCTAATTCTTGCGTTACTCAATTACGATAGAGGTTCAAAGTAACGGATCGCTTCTGCCGACAACTTCTTCAGAATTATCGGAAATTCTATCCATTCTTCAATACAAACCTGCCACCACTAGACAACCACGTAAACGTGACATGATGAGCTAACAGAGGAAAGGTATGGCCTTCACTTATGCGCAAAATTTCAAACAGTGCGAATCCCCCCAAAATTCGGCATGAATCACGCATTTATATAGGCTGAAAAAATACATTTTCTCTGACTTGTGTACTGTGTTGACCTGCACGCGTAGGGCCTGTATCCATATTGCCACGTATTCGGGGTTCCGTGACGAATAATATTGGGTTCTGGATTCGATGATTGGATTTATTGCCAAATCTTTACAAATACGATCAATTATGACAGCTCCATTCCTTACAGGACTGCTACTGTGACGAAACACTGCTCACACACTGAATTGCCCTGAACGACGCCTGTCTTGCGAATAACTTCTTGAAGAGTCTGCACGATTCCTTGCATAGACTAATTCTTACTTACTCGTAACCATGGAATCGCTTGTCGCCTGCGCGTATCCATGTAAATTATCTGTCACGAAACCGTGCTTACTGACGTTGGCTAGCAAGCAACCGAGGTTCTACTGTTGTCTGCGTCGTGCTTAGTGAAGCGTGGTCATATTCCGTGACAGTATAGCCTATAAAGAAATATTTCAGGCGCAAATGTTATACTCAGTTTGAATACCTTTCCGGATTTCTTCCCTCGCCCGAGATCGTAAAACAAAACAGAATAAGGTGGACTGGGGTTTCATAATTAGAATTAGCTCTTTCTAACGGACCAAATTAAGAATTTGCCCCTATTTGATGAGGATGGGAGCAGACCAAGCGACCGAAACGTTGTGATCTATTTTAGAATATCGGACAATGGACAAAGTCCAGACAAATGCTGCCAAAGCAGTAACTGTTACAAAACATAAAAGCCTTCAACCAGAATCACGGTCTTCCCGAAGGACTGCACAAACAACGAGTTCTGACAGTAAATATCAGAGAAGAAGAAAGTAACAGACTGACATCGACAAAGGGACACTGAGCAATGTTTCAGGCTCAGGACATGTCTGCACTGTCATGCGCCACGTGACGCTCTGCATTCTGCAGCAACGTTCTACACCACCGCACAGTCTCTTTACTGCGCACTTCAGACAGACAAACATCGAATTCATTACAAGGCACAGAGCCAAGGAGTCGAGTACGTTTACACTCCTTATTGGAAGAAGCCAAGTGTTTCCGTAAACCGGGACAATATTCCGAATAAGCGACGGATGTGGGACATTGTTCGGCGCATTTTCAATATCACGGACAAAACAGCCAGGATAGCTCAGTCGATATAGCAACGGACTCAATGACCGGGATTCTATTCCCTCCAGAAGAGATTTTTCTGTACTCCACAGCGTCCAGACTGGCTCTGGGGCTCATACAGCCTCCTATCCAATGGGTACCAGGGGTTATTTCCCTAGGGAGAAAGCGACCTGAGCATGCAGGAGACTACCGCCATCCAGTGACGAGGTCAAGAACGGTGGAGCTATACCTCCACTCCCCCATGTCTTTATGGCATAGTGCTTAATTAATTAAGCACAGGTACAACTTCACCTTTACTTATTTTACATTTCCACGGATTAATTCTGTAATGGCATCACATATCACCAATAACCGGCCGATTAACAGTGTTCTTGTACGAAATGCAACTTATAATATAATGCTTACCCCTCTGAAGTTTGAATCAACACAAATGATTTATACAAATTCAGTTCGTACCTCACAGGAAACACATTACGTCTCCGCTACAAAGCCCAACAGGTTAATGCTGTTTACTGCGAGAATCATACGGAACTACCGGGCACGAAGGATCAAGAGGTAACGCTCCTTATTTGTATCACAGATATGCCAGGATCGAATCTCGGTCGAGACATCGACTATTCTGACTGATGACATTCGTGTTTTTCCTCCGCCCTTCCAGCAAATGTCGGAATATTACTTCAAATTAGGCCACGGCCGTTTCGTTCCACATCCTTTGTAACGCATTATTCACCATTAACCAAACACTCGACCCTATACAGCCTGATACTGACAGCGCTGTTAAACGAACTGCATACAAATCGAGTCTCAAACCCATAAAAACAAAACGCAGGCTCTGTCTAGTACTGACGCAGGTGGTACATGTGCCCTAAACAGTGGCGTTAGCATGTTGGGAGACTCATCACGCACGGCACCACGCTGTTATGCAAATCTCAGCCGAACACACTTGTTGTGGGTCTTCATGTCCCTCCACTCGCAGTGACGTACGGTGAAGCCTCACTAATTCGGACTTGGCGATAATTCGCACATTTTTTTTTTCCGTATTGTGACCCTGACGATCACATTGAGGTGATCAGTATAGATCTAACTAACGAAACTTCATGGAGCTGAGCCCTTCTGGAGAAGTTTTTAATTGTGCAGTTATTCGATAACTTCTCAACATTTTACGGAACCCGTACGTTCATTACCGTGTTCACAGGAGTTCTCCACTGGTGCCTATCCTGAACTAGATCAATCCAGTCCACACCACCCAGTTTTGTCTCTCTAAGATCAATTTTAATATTATCCACCCACCTACGTATTGGTCTTCCTAGCGGTCTCTTTCCTTCCGCCTTGGCAGAATTACGCACTGCAACGTTCCGTCATTCTACTTAATCGCAGGAGTGGTATGAGGCTGAGTCCCTGCCCTCGGAGGCCTCAGATCGGTCTACTGCACCCGCCTCTGAGGGCAGATCAGTCGGAAACAACAACCAACAGGGGAAAGTCTCCTCAGTGCCATACTGTCCATCACAAACCCCACCCCGACCAGCCAGGGATTTCAATCTGGGTCACTTTAAACAATTTAATCTCGTTCTGACGCAGCGAACGAATTCAGGAGCAAGGCAGCAGAGACAGGAGGAAGAACGGACCTCTGAGAGAACGACCGCTCGAGCGCAGAATGTCTGCATAAAAATAAGTCAAGGATTCCTATACGTACACAAGGTAAGGGGGCTCTTATCCCCGCGCTTAATTAGACACGACGCCATGAAGAAGCATGGGGGGCGGAGTGGACTCTCTTACGACGCTGACAGTAGCTACACTAGCGTCAGATGGTAGGACGGCAGACATATGATGATGATGTGGAAGAGACTTAGCAGTGACTGTGGCCTACTCGAAGCACTGCTTGGAGGGACTGAAGAAAAAACTACAGGGAAGCCGACGTCTCTGCCGAGATTCGGAATGAGCACTTCCGAATAAGAGTGTACAGCGTTACCACTACGCCAGACCGCTGGATGTTATTCCGTCAAGAGTTCTGGGATATAATGCCGTCGTCTCGTCTGCTGTGCAGAAACTTAAAAATCAGAATATACAAAAAATATAATTTTGCCTGTGGTTCTGTATGGGGGTGAAACTGAGAGTGTTCAGGACAGGGTGCTGAGGAGAATATTTGGATTGAAGAAAGATGAAGTGACGGGAGGTTTGAGAAAACTGCATAATGAGGAGCTTCATAACTTGTACTCTTCTCCAAGTATAATTAGAACTAGCATGTGATGGTCAGGGCATGCAGCAAGAATGGGAAAGCATATAGGATATAGGTGGGAAAGCCAGAGGGAAATAGACCACTGGGAAGACCAAGGCGTAGGTGGGTAGATGATATTAAAATAGATCTTATGGAGATAGGGTTGGGTAGTATGGACTGGATCCATCTGGCTCAGGATAGGGACCAGTGGAGGGCTCTTATGAAAACGGTGATGAATCTTCTGGTTCCATACAATTTTCGGAAGTTCTGGAGTAGCTCCGCAACTGGTGACTTCTCAAGAAGGGCTCAGATCCATGAAGTTAATTGGTCCGTTTAAAGTCAGCCGACATTTCGGAGGACCATGTCGCCTCCATCTTTATGGTCGAAGAATATCCCAAGCATGTTCATCCGAAACGTCGGTTGACTTTCAACGGATTACAGGGACTTAATACCTCAGAAGTCAGAACAGTTCATAATCACCACTGTGAGAGCATCTAATCCGAAGGCTACGTGAAGTTATTTGTCGCGTGACATACCCAACACGTGACAATATTATTACATAAAGTTCAGAATCTTCGTGTAAATGCAGCTGTCTTTCCTGAATATCTTAAGTTATCGAGTTAGGAACTTCTGACGAAGTGTTCTTAACAATCTCCAGTTTAAATTTCAACGGGATTAATACTGGTTAAAAAAGTAAATCCTCAGAATCATCACAAACATGTCCTTACAGATTTAATGCATCTATTAGGCAGAACGCAGAATATTTCGACTTTATCCGGCGACAATTTTACGGCCCTCAAACACACCAGCACGACACGGAGAAAAGAGAAATCAGGAAGAGAGTCTAGATGGAGATATGAAACCAGGACGGAGAGAACAAGGAATTCAAAGGGTCTCGATATGACACTCCGCAGACAGAATTCAGGTCACAGAGGACTTGAAGTGGGAGTGACAACTGGGAAAATAAATGTTTACTCCAGACCAACATATCGGAAAACGAGGAGGAGAATGGGGAATGTAGATAAGAAGCAGGACTCCTCTTACACGTCACGTCACTCACAACAAAGCGTGCTCCGTTCACGGAAAACTGTCGTCTTCGGCACTAGGTATCTTCAACAACCTAATAAAGCAAAACGGTTACTATATGTACCACTTTCTCTAATGAGAGACACACGTAACGTAATTGGTTGAGGCACTATGCTACAAGCCGGAAGGTCGTCGGTTCGATTCCCGATGAGGTCACTGGATTTTTCATATGACCTAATCGTTCCATCCGCATTATGGCACTGGGGTCGACTCAACCTCTAATAGAAAGAAATGAGTACCAGGAATCTTCCTGGGGGTAAAGGGCGGCCGGCGAGCAAGGCTGACAATCTCACCGCCATCTGTGAGCCGACTGCCTAGAGAAAATATGGGAGCCTCGACGTCTCACAATCCTATGGGCCTCCGCAGCCTGTTACAGCTTCACATTTTTTACCGCCTCCTTTAATATTCAATGACTCCGCGTTCTGTCCACACAGTGTATTTGTGTTTTCCGCGTGATTCTCACAATAAACAGCGATTGTTTCCCTAAACAGCATTAAACGGCTGGGCTTTGTAGCGGAGACGTAATGTGTTTCCTGTGAGGTGCGGACTGAATCTCAATAATATTTGTGTGTTCCGTATAGCATTAACCGGTCGGGCTTTGTAGCGAAGACGTAATGTGTTTCCTGTGAGGTAGGAACTGGATCCCTATATTATTTGTGTTCCGTATGGTTCTCACATGATCGTGTGGAGGCGGGGTCTAATATCTCCACCGTGAGCCTGCGAGTCGTGAGAGGCGACAAAAAGGGAAGTCTCAAATCTGAGACAGTAAAATATGGTCATGTGTCCCAAGGGACTCGGACCCAAGAAAGACTGCGCTGGCAAGGGACAGCAGCATATACAAAAGACAGACCCGTCCTCTCGTCAGGGATGGCGCCACACAAAATCAAGACCGTAACTGTCAAACAGTAATAAATATCTGGTCATGAGCCCCACATGGGGCTCGAAACCAAGACTTACTGACTGACTGACCGTCAGTCGCAATGTGACTTTGACGTTGACTTGGAAGGTTTCCCTAAACAGCATTAACCGGTTGGACTCCGAAGTGGTGACGTCATGTGTTTCCTATGAGGTACGGACTGAATATATTATCTATGTGCTCCGTATAGTTCTCGTTAGCAAAAACAAACAAACAAAAATCCGATCATATGCTCTATCTTTACCAGAAGGACAAGCGGGCACTGCCTGGGAACCTTCAAAATCGGAGATATAGTTTCTTCCCCCCCCAATGTAGTGTGTCTCACTACGACCACCACTTCTTCTCATGTGTGCTGCATTCCCTATCGTTCTCACTATAAACAGCGACTGTTTCCCTAAACAGCAGTAACTGGTTGGGCTTTGAAGACGGTAATCTGTGTGATGTAGGTACCTGATTCTAAATTTGCGTTATAATTTCTCACGCGTCGGCTCTGTCATTTCACGGCACTCTCTCTATCTTGACTACACAGCAGTAATTGGTAGTATGAGTGACGAATGGGAAAGGATTTGGAAGGAAGCGATCTTCTCCTAATCGAGATATGATCCCAAAATTTGCCTGGAAAGACTGCAGAAAACCAGTAATGACCTCCTGCTAGGTCCCCTCGGTAAGTGTCTAGACGCACTATCCGGGGAAACGCCGAGGACCTCTTCGCGGATAACACTCTATGGAACAATGACATTGGCGATAACAGAAACATGGCAATGATAACAATATAAGTCCTGGCAACAATGAAGACCTGGGCCCACATTAATCTTTAGAAAAAAAGGAAAATCGATCTGCTGTACTGCGATGAAAAGGCCCGTAGCTCCCACTCAGAGCGCCGGTACACAATGGTGATGGAGTAACGTCCGACTAGCGTGCCTCCGAAAGATAAAATAAAAACCCTCAATACCCTAGCAGACATTTCTTTCCGACATGCGATTGGCTCCATTATATGCGAACTCTAAGAGGGTAAAAGTCAAAGAAACGAGACACTTAGGTAGAAGAGCGCTCAGGAAGACTGATGGAAAGTGATCTGTAGAGCAGGTTCCAACTTTAGTACCTAAAGCTGCCTCAATTAACATGCGTCAGTGGGCGAGAGCCGCAGAAAATCTACTCAAATTATGTACGAACATAAAATCATTAAACAGTATGGAAGACAAAACGATTCAGAAATCTTCCGATATGTACCTGAATTATGTCAAGACCCTGTCAGTAGCCAGGCTATTATGTAGTGTCGAATGGTGGCATGATTCATGAATAATAAATTGGAAAGTATCCGCAAGGAAACGGTAATAGCCTAATCGGCGTACTGAGGAAAACCATATAAACCTTGAGGATAGCAATGTCCCGCCACAGATTCGAAACAAGCACTTTCCGAATGGAAGTCGGAAGCGTTACCGTTAAGTCAACCTGCTTGACCGAGTCGCTCGAACTCTGTGGGTATAAGAATCACGTGATTTTGGCTAAACAACAGCTATCCTGACATGTGTCGCGGTAGTCCTCAGTCCATCCAGCAGATGCCAGGATATTATCTAGAATATACCAGAAAACGTTTCCTTCCAAATCCATTTCTATTTAGCATTAATAAATCATGCCGTCAATAGATACGATAAGGGCCGGGATAGCGCAGTCGGTTTAGCGACTGGCTACAGGCTGGAAGACCTATGAGTCCGGAGATAGAGTTCCGGTAGGGTCAAGAAATTTCACTTCTCCTTGTCGTCCAGACCGGCTCTATGGCTCCCCCAGCCTCCTGTCCAACGGGAACAGGGGTAAACAGCCGGGGCGTGAAGCTGACCACTCACCTCAAACTACTGCCGAGATCAAGAAAAAATGCATCTGTACGTCCACTCCCCCATGCGCCTTCATGGCGTAGTGCTTCATTAGTTAAGTACAGGGACAGCTTTTTACAATTCGACACGATACCACTTACAATACTGACAAATCTTAAAATATACTACAAAATGAAACAAAATTAACAAAGCCATAACCACCTGCCCCTCCTTCCCCGAAAGAGCTAAGAGCGCTTACAACTTGACTCCGATATGAGCCATGACTTTTATTGGTTTGTGTAAAGAGGACAAACATATCACCCAGGCGCAGCTCTGCCTTCGTGACGTCACGCAACGAAATTGTGCAGTTACGGTGTGGGTCACAAGAAACAGCGTTCGCAGACTCCAGCCACTCCAACGCAATTCTCGCGTCATCACGAAACAAATCAACAGACACAATATGCCATCATTTATACTCGACCCCAGACCCATCCGCTCCAATTACAGGGCCACGGCGTTCCAAACAAAAAAGTGCAGTAACCGAACAATGTCATGTCATGTTATTGCATAACAGAGAAAAATGTTCGGTGTAAAACGCGTATACTATGTGTTCATGCAATCCAATTTCTCATTTATCGGAGAGACAAACCGAAAAAAAAAAAAGAAACAGATGTTTATTCATAGAGTCATGCTTTAATTTCCTGGATTTAAATTGTAATTTGTTTCGGATGTAGTTGCTGGGGATAACAACACGAGCAACATACATCGTTGTGACACAAACGTTACAAGAAACCATAGGCTACAGTTCGGGAGATTCTGGGTTCTAATCTCGGCTCAGATGCCGACTATCCTGGGCCTTAAATTAAGCCCCTAAGTTCCTTCTAATTCTTCATTCACTGACCTTCCTAGACCTATCTTTCGACATTGCACAGGCATAAGCCAAGGGATGGAAAGCAACAACAATATTAATAATAATAATGTGGCTCTTCGCCCCTCTTCTACAGGTTTTTTTTTTCTTGGCACTACAGCCCCAGTGGGCCTAGGCCTACCTCCATGAACTTATCCGTTCACTTCGGTTTTTCTAGATCTTACACAGACGGTAGGACTCCTTGGGCGGGTGATCAGCTCGTCGCAAGGCCTCCACCTGTAGACAAACACAGAAAAACGCATACACACATCCATGCCCTGGGTGGGATTCGAACCCACGATCCCGGCTTCCGAGCGAGCGAAGACAGTGCATGCCTTAGACCGCTCGGCTACCGTGACCGGCCTTCTACATGTTTAGTAATCCAAAATAAAAAAGGAACAACGTCACAATTCAGTGATAACGAAAATGGTGGAATAAAATTTGTACATCTACTGGGAACTGAAAGATTTCACAAAATATCAGAAACAGCATAAACTGTAGCGGTCTATTAATTATCATTATTATTTAACTGCAAATGGGTTTTCACCTGGTGGCACAAAAAGTTAAGTAAATGTCTATCTACCTGTGCATCTGCCCACCCACCTACCTATCTACCTACCTGCCTGCTTACATACCCACCTGTGACTACGGTCCTTGTGGACCTTGGACGCTTTTTCAGTTTCTTAATCTATATTCAGTCGGTAGGACTCCATGAACGGGGGATCAGCCCGTCGCAAGGCCGTTACCTACACACAGAACACAAACACAGACAACCATGCCTCGAATGGTATTCGAACCTATGATCCCAGTGTTGAATCGGGCGAAGACGGTTTATGCCAAAGTAAAAGTGTATTAACTACCTGCGTATGAAATAGAGAAATTACAGAATATATAGTACTGACGTCTGAATAGAGGTTCTCCAGCCTTAATCACATTTCATGCGACATGCTCATACAAGCATAAATGAATTCAGTCTTACCTCATACTGCCGAATACGCCCAGGTCTCCATTTCAGCCTGAAAACAGACAAACAATAATTGCAACGGTTAATGACCAACTTAACACACACACACACATACACACAATAATTAATAGATGTATACAATTCAAATGCTTGCATATTAACACAGATCTTTACCACTAGCACTGAAAACACTGCAGTAAGGCCCTGAAGGCTCAAGTTCGCGAAGTATTTATAAGTTCAGTCCGTACCTCACAGGAAACACATTATGGCTCCGCTACGAAGACCAGCCGGTTAATGCTGTTTGGGAAATAAGCACTATTCTGAGAATGATACGAAACACATATAACTGTGTGGGAAAAATACGGAGCCTTCTTAATGTTAACAAGAGTTACCACTGTCCACTGCGAGTAAAGCACAGCAGTCCAGGCTTTAAATAACAAAGAATGCCATGATGAAGTTTCCAGCAGCCCAACAAATCTGCATAGCCGTCATGCCGAATGTTAACCATGTCATATACATCCGGCACGTCAAGTCATCTGTGTATTTATTTATTTATGATCCACTTAACAACGCAGTCAGAATAACAAACTAAATGGCGTCGAAAGGCCGCATAAATAGAGAAATTTGAAAGGGTGCCAAAAGATGCGGTTGTGGTCTTATCTAGGCATTATCGCGACATGTGACTGGAGGGGCTGAAGAAAAACACGAAAATGTCAGGGTAGCCGGTTCCCGGGTCGATATCTGAACCCAAGATCTCTGACATACGAAGGAGTACTATTCCCACTCGACAACAATGATTGGTGATCAACTATGATAAACATTTTTCAAATGGAATCTTTACTTTTACCCACACCCAAGAGCCCCTTGTTGGCTTGCTACTAGTACTAAGTGACGCATGGAAACCCGTGCACACGCACTCACAGGATGACTCAGAAGTATCGTATCGCGTTATCTCGTAGTTGCTACTAAACATTCACAGAAACACATTCGCCCCTCTTACTATACTGCCTGTCGAACAGTTGCCTCAAACATCGTCATCGTGACGGAGCATGACCATTTGCTAGGCATCGGGTAGGTAAAAACCGCGTGAAAGTCGGAAGNGTGATCAACTATGATAAACATTTTTCAAATGGAATCTTTACTTTTAAGAGCCCCTTGTTGGCTTGCTACTAGTACTAAGTGACGCATGGAAACCCGTGCACACGCACTCACAGGATGACTCAGAAGTATCGTATCGCGTTATCTCGTAGTTGCTACTAAACATTCACAGAAACACATTCGCCCCTCTTATTATACTGCCTGTCGAACAGTTGCCTCAAACATCGTCACCGTGACGGAGCATGACCATTTGCTAGGCATCGGGTAGGTAAAAACCGCGTGAAAGTCGGAAGCAGAAGGCAATTTACTAGGCAACGGTTCGGTAAACACAGATTCCCATGGCAACGGATAACACAGAATAACGGAGAAACCGTTTTAGATGATGACTTATATTCAGGCCGCCTTAAGTTATGAAAGCGATTCGTCAGAAAGACGTCATTCATAGTCGCAGCAGGCGACGAGAAGTGAACCTAGTGCCTGGGGGTATAACCGGACCACCCTGTTCCTGGGGGATATAAATACGGGGGACCTGGCCCTCCATGTTGGGGAGTCTCGAATGTGGGAGAGTAAAATGTGTTCATGAGTCCCGCGAGACTCGGACCGAAGAATGACTGCGCTGGCGAGGACCAGAAGCAACTGCAAACGACAGACCCATCCCCTCGTCAGAGAGACGATGTTACATAAGGACTATAACCGCAAGTGTTCAGTTGGAAAATGAAATTACTGGTCGTGAGTCTCAAGGGACTTGTCACCAAGCCGAACTGATAGGCGGTAAACCTCCAGTCGTAAAGTAACTCTGGCTCTGACGTCATTCGTAAGGGAGTTCAATGTGTGTGCAGTGATTCTTCGGAGTGGAAGAGAAGACGCTCGTGGACGGTCATTGATTGTGAGCTGTCATAATTGATTGTAATTGTAGAGAAGTGCTAATAAATCCAATCATCGAACCCAGAACCCATTATTATTCGTCACGCAAAGCCCGATACGTGACGGTATTGTGATGGTGTGAAGCTCGCATATCGGCATACACGTTACAAATAGCGCTAGAGAAACTTCTTCTATGGAAGGCAAGATCGGAGATCGTGATGGCCATAAATTATTCGAAACGATGCGGTCACCGCAGAGCAATTCCAGCGCTGTCAGCGCGGAGCTTTCTGTACGCACTCCTGCGCTATCCTGTTGTCACCGGTATTCGCAGAGCTCCATCCGGCAACGACATGAAATGCTCATTCAGCTGCGTGTAACGTCCGCCATTCGCACTGTCTGCGAAATAACGGGGACGTGATACTACGCGCCTCACGCCTCTCTGTAGACATGCAATGGCAAGTCGGAGGAAACACGTGGACGGTCTCTACTCATATTCTACTGCCGTGACCTTTAAACAGAATCCATACCCCGTCCTTGAATAAAATATTGCAACACATACCATGAATGTACAGTTCATTATTCGGTTGAGACTGATATATAGTGGCATGCGGACCCTTCGCTAGGCAACGACCTCGAAATATGCAAATATAGAACAGCCGTTGATAACTAACGGCTCTGCCAACGGGTACGAACGAAACAATTGCACGGCGACAAATGCACTGCAACAACGGAGGTGTTTCAAACGCGGTCCGTGCCGAGATGTTATAAGCAGGGCAATTGACGAGTTAGTGAAGTGAAAGAGTTGGTTGGCGAGTGAGTTATTTAGAGGACTGCTGCAGTTCAGTCGATGTGAGCTGTTGCTCTGAGAAGCCGGTAGCTGAGCCCGGGGATAGCTCGGGGACCCAGAGAAAGGGGAACATCCGCCGTTGAAACCGCTACCAAGCAACAGTTAGTGGAGACTGTAACAGACTGAGAACACCTGCCTGTGTTTGACAGTGATTTGTAAAGTGTATTCACGAGTTGTGTGCTAAACTGTGTTTGTTTTCGACTTGTAGCTCAGCCTGCAGCCGCCTGCTCGGGCGGTTCCTCGCTCACAAACTTTTCTACCCTGAAGGTGGAGGCGACACGTTCTCCGAAACGTCGGTTCACACAAGATCTACACGGCGCCACATCCTAGAAGACGGCATTCTTCATAGTCACCGCCGTGAAAACCTCAGATCAGTTGATCCACGGTTACATTAAAAATTCAGATTCGACGGGCCCGCCCAGATGAAGCCACGTGTCCTTGACCGGACGGCGTAGCTCAGGGCTGAGCCCAAATCCAGAAAAGATGTGCGCTGGCGTTGAGACGACCCACGTGTATAGCCGCTCCTGCTGCCAGAATAACGAACAGCAACACTGGATGGCGTGGGAGACAAATTACGTCAGCATACTGCCTGCCACCCACGCGTGGAAGAGGCAGAAAGACAGAAGCAAAGGATTAACAACATCCAGTGCGGCAGAGGACTTACTAGCTCCTTCGGGTCCCTGAGACCCAGGCAACTCCACTAAACCTGGGTTGTCCTCTTCTCGGAAGGGTTAATTATATTTAGGCTTGGTGGAAATGTTATGGATACCAAAAGAACACGACACACAACACCTGAATCTCATTTTGGAGGGCAGGGCTACTTCACGACGCTGTACCGTCGAACTGAAGGATGGCAGATTAATGATGAATTAGCAAGGATTTGGAAGGAAGCGGTCGTAACCGAATCGAAGTGCTATCCCGGAGTTTACTTGGAGCGACTGAGACAAATCTAAGACAGCAGACGTCCATGTGAAGATTCCAACACAGCGCCTTCCGAACTTCAGCCAAGAGCGTCACCGGTACGCCACTGTTTTCGGTACAGTATCAGCCTCACGTGATAAAACAAATCTGTACGGTGTATACAGTGGACAGTATATACTTCTGCAACCATAAACAGTGAAACCATTCTGAAACTGAACTTTATATTAACGGTAACCTGTTTTTATTGGGGAAAAAATTCTGGTCTTCAATTTTTGGTACCTCATAAATACAAGTACGAAGACCTACCAGCGGAACAAAATCTGCTTGGCAAGATATTTCATAAGCATTTCTGGTGTGTACTGCCGAACCACTGATTTAAATGGAGCTCTTTCCGGATAGCCACGGATTTTTTCAATTGACCTAATCCTTCCAGACGCACTATGGCCCTGGGGTCGACTCAGCCTCTAACAGAAATGAGTACCAGGAATCTTCCTGGGGGTAAAGGGTGGCCAGCGCGTAAGGCTGACAAACTCACCGCCATCTGTGAGCCGACTTTCTAGAAAATGTGGGAGCCTCAACATCTCACACAGGGATAACTTTATCTTTTTTAGCTTCTTTCCACATAGCCACACGACTAATCAATGGCTCGCTAAGAGGCGACAAAATCACTCGTGGAGAAATGGGGTTAAAAGTTAATTCAAATGAAGCATAAGAAACGTGCGTATCTTTAACCAAAACGAGATGATTGCAAATGTGGAAAACAAGAGTCGGTTAAATCTGCTTGACGCTTTCCCTTTTAATCTCGGATACATACACATCTGCCCGTATGCAACTCGGCTGCCGGGAACAGCACAATGGGGAAGAACAGACACAACTGTCGCACAGATCTGCTTCCTTCCGGACTCTCGGAATTCTGTGGGAAGCGAAGAAACGCGACATAGCTGTCAGTGCTCCGTGCCGCTCACATCGCCTTCACTTTGCATTATCTTGTTACGGAGAGGCAACACATAAGCCCACTCGGCCGTACTTTCGCCATGGTAATCGCAGAAGAAACGCTCAGCACACGTCCACATACGGCAACAACATTCGCTTCGGACATGTATTCGGGGAGATGCTCAGTTCGAATCTCCACCGGGACATCGATCACCCTGACACAGATTTTCTCTTATTTTCCTCAGTCTCTCCAGGTGATCGTCGGGTCAGTACCTTAAGCAGCACCGACCTCATTGCATTTGAGAAAAGGTAAACATGTCCCTGTGCTTAACTAATTAAGCACTATGCTATGAAGACGTAGGTGGGAGTGGACGTACAGATCCAAGTTTTCTTGACTTCTGCACTAGTTGGAGGTGAGTGGTGAGCTTCACGCCATGGCCGCTTTACCCCTGGGAAAGAGCCTCCATTAAACACTGGAGAGAAGGCAGGGTGGGCCCCAGAGCCGATTTGAACGACGTGGAAGAGTGAAAAATTCTTGCCCCCACGGGGACTCGAACTCCGACACCCTGGTCGTTCACTCCGTAGCCAATCGCTATACCGACTACGCTATCGCAACTCCCATTCTTTGAGAAATGAACGCAATTACATGAAATAACAACGCATAGTAAACTTAGGGAAAACTGAAAGAGAGAAACCAACTCGGCAGACCTGTACAGAGACTGGGGATGATATTAAAACGGATCTCAGTTAAACAGGATGGGATAATGTGGGCTGGCTTCATGTGGCTTAGGATAGGGGCCTTCGAGTTCTATAAAGGATGAGAAATTTCTGAAGTAGCTGAGCGACTGTTAGCTTCTCAGGAAGGACTGTTGTCAAATGACATGACGCTCTTATTAACTACACCGAGAACATCCAAATCTGCACTCATTACCAGACACTGCAGAGTGTGGGTGTGTCATGTAGCATGCACATGGGAAATAAAAAAGCTCCGTGACTTTAGTCCGCAAGCGAGCTACACCGACCGAGCGATCGCTGCTTGTCGGCGAAGTTAGTGCCAACTTTCGCGGGTAGAGGGTGTCGCGTGGTCAGCGCAACGAATCCCCAAGGCCGTTAATTTCGGGTTTCTAGACGGGCACATGGGAAACAAAGACATACAAAATGACCCCGAAACGTAAATAGAACAGGTCCTGTAGGAGATGCGATGGACTACGGGATGCTGACGCAATTCAGATGGCTCAGAATAGGGCAAAACCACACGAGAGCTGTGAGCTCTCTGCTTGCAGTTCCTATGGGAACCAGAGCGCATCCACATCTTAAGTTGCCTTCTGAGTACCGTCGTGTCCTGTTTCTTGCAACACGTTTTGCTTCTGGCGGCTCGCTAATGGGAATACACGAGAACTGCCTTCTGCTCTGCAACTTGGGTTTCCTCAGGTAATGGAATTACTTGTTCCGCGTCCAACTGCTGTGTCACGCGACTGCCCCTGTTTTGCTTAGACAGAAACCAATGCATTTCAATTTCAACTCTCTTGACGCTGTTGCAGTGAGTATTAAGAGTTTATTCCCGGTTTTGTTTACCGTCTACCATGCAACACTGATAAGATTAAGAATTAAATCCTATTAAAATTCGTCACTGCACAACATAACACCCACAGTACATGTGGCACAGGGGGGGCAACACTCACTTCACTTAGAAACCCTGTAAATATGAAAACACGCAACTGCCGATGGCCGAGCAATGCAGAAACATGTAGTGCGTTGACGGATTTTTTAAAAAAAGATTTAATTTTAAATCTTACCACTGTTGCACGGTAGACGGTAAACAACACCAAAAATAAACTTCATCTATCTTGGTTTTATTCGCTTTCTTGGTTCATTTAACGACGCTATCAACAGAATCATTATTTATGCGGTAACATAATGGCAAATGAAAAACGAATCTGAAATAATTTGGAAGAAAGATGCATGAGGTACAGCTCAGGCCAGAAAAAAAAAAACGAAAGGACTGTCTCTACACCGAGATTTGAACCTACGACCTACTGAACACAAAGGCCGCGCCGTATCTCAAGCGGTTAGTCGCTGGCTTCTCACCGCGGAGGGCCGGGTTCGATCCCGGGTCTGGTCAACTGGGATTTGTGATGAACAAAGGTGCTGGGGCGGGTTTTCTCCGAGTACTTCAGTTTCTCTTGCCAATCTTCATTCCACCAAATTCTCCATCATCATAATCACCCGGGGCAGGATACAATAGGCCAATCATTGGCCGCCGTGCCGAGTGGACCCAGTTGGACTCAAGTACCCACTGGACATTGATGTTAGCAGTGTCAGCATTAATGCGGAGCTTCATAACTTGTACTGCTCTGCTCCTCTCCAAGTATAATTACAATGATCAAGTCAAGGAGCATGAGATGGACAGGGCATGTAGCACGAGTAGGGCCGGAAAGTAATATATATAGGGTATTGGTGGAAAAGCCAGAAGGAAAGACACCTCTAGCAAGACAAAAGTGGGTCGATAATATTAAAATGGATCTTAGATGGAATGCGATGGCATGGATTGGATTGATCTGGCTCAGGATAGGGACCAGTGGAGGGCTCTTGTGAACACAGTAATGAACCTTCTGGTTCCATAAAATGCTGGGAAGTTCTTGAGTAGTTGCACAACTGGCAGCTTCTCAAGAATGGCTCAGCTCCATCAGTGAGTGCTGGCAATAGAAAGATGTTGTATGTGTAGAAGAGACGTACGTGTAAGTGAACCTCCCTTGATACAATCTGTTCAGGGACGAAGTAGCGAAGGGGACTCGCAGCGCGGACCATGCGATGTGACGCCGTGTGATCTGGTATCAGTTCACAGAATTCTTTGATCAATTCGCCTCATCCATCTTCAGAATCGAAGAATCAGCCTATTAAAGCAACGAGAGCTTCAGCGTTCCATGGAGATGAAAGCAGGAGGTTCGTCCGAAACTTTGGTACCTATCAACCAACCTAAAAAACAGTACGCTTCATAGCCACCGTGGTGAAAACCTGATTTTAGGTGTTTTTCATATTCTTTCAAATTTCCATCTTTTTCCCCCCTCCCCCCCCCCCCNCCACTGGCTCTTCAGCCCCCTTGGGCCCTGGCCTCTGATTTTTCAATAGACGGTAGGACTGCTTGGACGAGTGATCAGCTCGTCGCAAGGCCTCTACCCAAGCACAGGACAAAACAAACACAGAACAAACACACATCAAATATCCATGCCTTGTGTGGGATTCGAACCAACGATCCCGCCTTCCGAGCGAGCGAAGACAGTTCATGCCTTAGACCGCTCGGCTACCGTGACTGGTTTCAATCTTTCATAGCGGTTAAGAATTACGAATATTATGTTTCTGGACACTATTCATCGTGCTGTGTCTGTGCTGTGTACACCCCGTCTGGTTTTGGTACAGGTGTGCGGAGATGCGGACTAGCTCTATCGATTGGGCCCAACTGCGTAGGTTCCACCTGAAGACGGAGACAGATTCACCTCTGAAACGCTCTTTACAATAAAAACAGGACAGTGGATGGCATCCAGAAACATAATATTTGTAACAGTGTATCATCACAAACTTTCAGATCCGGTTAAAGCTTACTTGGCTCGGTTAGGCATGAACCGGGTGCTAATTTATTAGTCTCCCTGTAGCACGAGTGTAGACGTCTTCTTTGTGACTGGACCAGCATCACGCACTGCTGGTAATTACCACAATAACAGGATAAGCACACCGACAGAGCTCTCAGTGCGGGTCACGAACCGAACCCATGGCCTGCAAGCTGCTTTCCAGGGTCCCGAGTGATTAGTATTTGAACGTGTTAATGCCAATTTGCACTATTAAGGTAAAGGTCAAGTTGCCCTTGAGCTTAATTAAGCACCGTGCCATGAAGACATTCTTAATCCTGACACTAAATGGAGGTAAATGACAGCTTTACCTCCGGGAAAGACACTGCGGTATCCATGGGACATGAGGCTGTGTTGGCCTCAGAACCGGTCTGAGCGCTGTTTCTGCCTGTCACAGGGACAGCTTAGCTTATGACAATTTAAGTCAACTTTTAATTTTAAGATGAAACAAAAAAGGTGCGTGTGATGCCTTTGCAGGACAAATACGTGTAACTAACTTAGGAAAAGCAGCAAGTTCTTTGTCTGAGACGTCTCGCTTCCGCTATTTCATTATCCCAGATTAATCGGCGCTCGTGTCGCTATCACGTCACAAGTTCACAGTTGTTTAGGGCTACCTACTCAAAGAAAACGTGAAATGAGATATGCCAAGATGCCCGCTGAACTGCGTACAAGTCAAAGACTGCAGCTGTGAAGCATCAGAATCTGGAAGTCACCCAATTCATCGCAATTCCTACTCAGCAGTTACATTCCAGCATAAAGACGAACCGGTTAATGCTGTTCAAGGACATATACATCAAATTCTTTTTAAATTAAAGGAACAGCACAGATAGGAACTAATGTAAAGGTTCGCGTGTTTAATGCCGGAAGTGAGTCTGCATCCGGAAGGTCCTACAATGGATCAAGTCGATCAAGGTTTTCCGTGGTTTTCCTCGGTCCTACAGCAAATGTTGAGCTGGTAACAAGTCCCACGTTGCGCTGCTTCTTCACATGCGCCCTCACAATGGTAACATCAACATTTCACCCTAGTGTAGCCCTCCCAAACTTCACTATCATGCAACCCTTCCAGCGTCACATAAAAATGAATTCCCATCATATACATCACCTCTACCAGAAGGACGAGTGGGCACTGCCTGGGAACCTTCAAAACAGGAGATAATTTATTGCCCCCCCCCCATGTAGTGTCTTTCACTGCCTCTTCTCTTCTCTCTGTTCAGGGGAACAGTCGCTGCTTATTGAAAGACCCGTTGCAATACACAGATACATCGTACAGTGTGGGCAGAACGCAGGATATTTTAACATCAAGGAACTGGTACATACAGTAACCACTAAAGGATTAAAATACAAATCCTCAGGCAAGTAAATACTGCCGCTTGAACTTCGGCGATTCTATAGCGACGAATGAGACAAGACGATGGGCGCGGGAGGTCAGGAGCTACAGAAAGGATCGGTAAGGAGACGGCACAGGATTACTGAGGGTACAGTGAGTTTCCGAGAAGCGAAATTAAGAGCTTTGTGTTGGCCCAACTTGACAGGGTTATTACGATAAGCACCAGGATTGACTGACCCCAGTCCTCCGGTCGAGATTCGAACCGGATACATCCAAGTGGCTACTGCTGCAACAACCTGCTCAGTCTTGTTGACCGCGTCCGGACCCGAGGCCTCGCCGTGCCTGTGAGTGACAGGGCAAAGCAGTAGAAACTATACACGGAGCTCGCAGGATCAATATGCGTAAAGTGTGTTGCCTCTGTCACCACGGGGCGGCACGCAACAGCAAACCGAGCCGACTGCCTGCCACATTGCACTTCACACTGCAGTGACGGTCGCTCAGCTGATCAAGACAAAACTGAAGAAGCCTTGTCTGAAATCAAAGGGTTCACTGCTGTGCCCAGGAGAGCTACACTGCCACATAAATTCAGGCTGGAAAACTACAGCCTACTTCACCAACACTGATTTCGGTCTAACATGCATGGAACGTACCTAACTGCTTTCTAACACAAACAGCGAGAGAACATCTGGCTTTTCCAGCATATTCATGGCCCAGCCCTCTTATTCAGTTCCGTAATAATGTTTCCTTGCGACGAGCTGATCGCCAGCCCAAGGAGTCCTACCGAATGTCTAAGATCTAGTAAAGCGAAATGAAACGGAGAGTTTCATGGAGGTAGGCCAAGGCCCAAATTGGGGCTGTAGCGCCAAAGGGAAGAAATCATTTTTCACAGACAGTAGGGCTCCTTGGACGACCGATCAGCCTGTCGCAAGGCCGCTACCTAAACACAGAATAAACACACACACACAGACATCCATGCCTTGAGTGAGATTCGAACCCACGATCCCAGCGTTCGAGCGAGCGAAGACCGCGCGGCTACTGTGACCGGCCTTTACATACGTGGGTAAATTGCACAGTGGACAAAGCACAAATAAAATTTATTGCATTTATTTATTTATTTAATGACGATGTCAGTATCTCGGGCCATAGAGGCTGGAAATGCGGTATGGGTTTGCAAAGGATTCGTAGCCTAATCGAGGTACTATCCGTGTATTTTCCGGTAGGGACTGAAGAAAACCATAAAAACTCAGGACATCAAGTGTTCCGGTTGACATTCGAGTTGGAACCTTCAGAATATAAGCCAAAATCGTTACAACTTGAATCAACTAGCTCGGAAATTAGGCATGAGAACATCAACAGCGACGGTGATGATAAAAGCAGAGCATTGTCATGAGACTGCAGAACGGAAGCCTTACAGCTTATCAATGTTGCAACAAACCCAATTCGCTTAGACCTGGGTTCATAACAGAAGACGCCATTTCGCTGTCTCGGTATTGGCGTGTTCCGTCTCCACTTTGTGGCTAAAATGAGATAATGCACTTTTCCTATTCTCCGTACTATGTTGCACTGTCACCACTCACCTCGACATGTTTACTTTACTTGCACGTATGACATTTCAAAATGTGTTTCGTTCTAAGTCACATTTAAAACAGAACCCTCCCTGAGAGGCTGTCAGTTGTGCACCTACTCAAGAACTTGTGAACACTTTATGGAACCCAAATGTTCATTACCGTGTTCACAAGAGCCTTCCACCGGTCCCGATCCTGAGCAGATTAATCCAGTCCACACTATCCCATTCTATCTGTCTAAAGTCAATTTCAGTATATTATCCACCCACCTCCGTCTTGGTTTTCTCAATTACCTCTTTTCTTCTATCTTTCTCACCGATATCTTCTTCGCCGCGTTCGTGCTACATGTCCTGCCCATCTCATCCTCCTTCACTTGATTATTCTAACTATACTTGGCGAAGCGTACAAGTTATCAAACTCCTCACTGTGCAAGTTTGTTTTAACATAGCTGACTCGCTAAATTGAAAGCAAGTTCCCTGAAAACTGGCGCTGATGAACTCGGTAAACTCCAATACTGAAGTGACGACTGGTAGGTTCCAAAGGTTCCCTCAGCATCACGTGTGCTGCCTGATTCAGATAAAGACCGGAGCCGCAGAGGAACCGCACAAACAGACGAAATCTTTTTATATTCCGCAGCAAATTAAATTGACTACATAAAGCTACATGTGATAAGAGAGAGCGTCTAGCAACACTGGGGAAAGCGAGCAGGGCTGACGTTCTGAAAAGGGAAAGCGTTATTATTAAATCATATTTCCCAACTCCGGTACAAACCAGTCAACTATAAATTGCTTTCACTGCCTTTCTTTGGGACCGACCGACCGACCGACCGATGTGAAGCAGGTTGCAAACTTCCCTGGCGAACCGTTCGTGCTACATGGCGCAACTTCACCCATCAAGTCAGCCCGACCTCTGATGCAGAAGTTTCCTTCGCGGCTGCGTTCATTACGAAGCCCACAACAAAAGATTTTAAGTTGCCTCTGTGATTAATTAAGCAACAAACTTTGAAGACGTATGGGGGACTGGAGATACAGCTCCACCATTCTTGGCTTCGGCAATAGATGCAGCCGTCAGCTTCATGTCCCTGCCGCTTTACACCCAGGGAACAGCAGGAGGTCGGGTGGGCCCCAGAGCCGGTGTGGGCGCTGTGAAAAAAAAAAATCACTTACCTTACCGGGAATCAAACTCGAGCCATCCAACACGACACTATACCCACCCAACGCAGAGATTAAGAAAATACGGGCCATACCTCCATTCCCCCATATGTCCGTCACGGTACGATGCTTAATTAAGCACAAGGACAAATTACTTCTTTTAAATAAGAGCAAAGTAATCACACTCATTTCGTCACGACACTGCAGTGATGCTTAGTACAAAGTTCGGGAAATGAGCACAAGACATCTGGAAGTCGACTCCTACAGGGGCCTCTGGTAACTGTGCTGCCTAGTAAACCGAAGGGTGTATCATTTTCATGCATAACAAAGGTTTCGTTCGTCTGATAAATGACTGCAAGTCAGGTGACTGTAACAGCAAGGCTTTCAGATCCGGATGGCTACACAGGGGATCCACATGAAGATAGGACAACAATACTGAACTCAGCAGGTACCAGCATTTCTCTTTATTACGAGGAGCGTTCCGTATATAATGTCTCATATTTTGTTAACGAAAACTACAACAGATACAGAAATCATAATAACACAGTTAAATAGAGCAAGATTTCAGCTACTTACAGCTACTTTTCCGCATAATCACCACCATTCGTTATGCACTTTTGCCAGTGATGAACAAGAGCCTGTATGCCGCGCCCGTAAAAGTCTGCGCCAGCAGAGGCTAGCCACTTTCTTACAGCTGCAATGACAGCATCGTTGTCTGGAAAATGTTGCCCACGTAGTCCGTCTTTCATAGGTCCAAAGAGATGGAAGTCTGAAGGTGCTAAATCGGGGCTATAAGGTGGATGTGGTAGGGCAGTCCAGCCAAACTTTGCGATGTGCGCGATGGTCGCCAAACTGGTATGGGGTCTAGCGTTATCGTGTTGCAAGCGAAAGGTTGTCTGCTTCTCTGGCCTGACACGGGAAATGCGGGCTTTCAGCTTAGTCAGCGTCGTCTTGTAGCGTTCAGAATTGACAGTCCCTGGTCGTTATCTGCTGATCTGTTCGGATGAGGTGCTGTTCATTGTGAGGAGTGGCAGCTGAGCAGGGACGTCCATGGCGTGGCTTGTCGTGCACTTCACTTTCGCCACTGTTGAAACGCACTACCCACCGAATCAATGTGCTGACATCCACTGCATTGTCTCCGTACACCTTTAGCAAGTGTCGATGGATGTCAGTGGGTGCAATTTGTTCGGCAGTGAGAAATTCAGTAACACAATTCTCTTTCATACGCACTTCTATGTCAGACGCCATTTTGGTAGACTGTTCTGCTGTCGTTATCTGTCGCACGACAACCAAACTAACAGTACATTCGAGGGAAGGTTCAACCTTTACTACAACACCACCAATATCTAGTTCAGACGTTACATATTAACAAAGAAAAATAGGAGGCATTGTTTACGGAACGCCCTTCGTATGCAGGGCAGATAAGAGCAAACTTCATCTTTTCAGATCGTTGGAATGCCCCTCCGTGGTGACGGAAAATACGGCTACATGGCGACACAAACCTAGCTGATCTGCGAGCGAGAGCGGGATAGCTCAGTCAGTACAGTGGCCGCGCTACTGACTGGACAACCCGGCATGAACGTCCAGATCGGCTCTGGGGCCCATCCAGACTAACCAGAGAGTAACGGTGGATCCTAAGGCCGCGCCATAGCTCAAGCGGTTAGTCGCTGGCTTCCCACCGCGGCGGCCCGGATTCGATCCCGGGTCTGGTGAAGTGGGATGTGGTGGACAAACTGGCGCTGGGACGGGTTTTCTCCGAGTACTTCGGTTTCCCCTGCCAATCTTCATTCCACCGAATTCTCCATCATCATAATCACTCGGGGCAGGTACAATAGGCCAATCAGTGGCCGCCGTGCCGAGTGGACCCAGCTGGACTCCACCCCCACTAAGCGAAAACGGTGGATCATTCAACAGCGGTAAACTGGCCGGAACGTAAATGTAACCACTCACCTCTGTCGAGTACCAAGGTTAAGAAACCATTGAGATATAAGCCAACTCCGCGATACAGTTTGTAAATTAAACGAGATAACTACGCTAGATCCCCGCGTCGGTGATTATGGGTCGTGTGAAGCTGTCCAGTCTAGCAGAAATCTTCTGACGTTTCGAGAGCACATGCTGTCTCCATATTCAGCATCGAACAATAAGCCAAATAAGCAGAGCTCCTTGCTTGTTGCTGGAGTGGCTGAAAATGGAGCAGTACGTTCCTCCGAAACGTCGGTAAACTTCCACTAGACTACATGAGGTTATATTCCACAATATGATATTCTTAAAAAGATAATTTCGTGTCAGAAAAGATATTTATGTGTAGTTAATTTCCGAACCATAAGTACCGAAATGGTTAGCCTGACAGGCAAAGGATATGTCTCCCGAAGAATTCGGTTCAAATCTCGGTCGGATAACAAACTATTGTTAAGCATTTCTCTTGTTCTTCTTCAGCCTTTCAGAAACAGTAAAATACAAACTAATCGCTTCCAGCTCACACCAGGTCTGGGCCACAGCGAACCTTCTGTCAAATGGGTACTGGGGGCTCTTTTAGTAGTGATAAAATGAACTAACCACTCACCAACTACTGTGTAGTACAGAGGGAAAGAATAAGTGGGTATATACGTCCACTTCCCCATACGTCTTTATGGCGTAGTGCTTAGTTAGACACGGGGAAAGTTTAGCCTTATCCCCCTACACATAGCTCTAACATGGTTCATGGGCGGTATCGCCGTGATCTGTAGGCAACTTCTCCGACATATGTAACTAGCGGGTCAGTCACACAGAATTTGCAGGCGTTCAAGACCAAACACAAGAGATGACAACTTTTCTATTGCGGGAGTGGAATGACACTAAGACACTTGGGACTGTGCCCTCTGATGATGACGAGTATAGAGACCTGGAAGAATGATACTAGGCAACGGGAACTAAAGTGCTCCTAGCACTCAGCAGGATTTCAGGTTCTCACAGAGGAGGTTATGAACATGTCTGTCTTGTGGGACGTGTGTGCCACCTGCTTTCACGCTGGATTCTTGCTGGGCTTATTCGTCCTCCGAAACGTCGGTTGACTTTCAATGAACTACACGACGTCATATCCCAGAAGACAGAACTCGTTAATGCCAGTCTGTCCACCAGATGTCAGACATCGGTTATTCTGGGACTGAGCAATGACCTCCGTGGTGAGAAGCGGGCACGTAACCGCCTGAGCTACGGCACGGCCTAATGACCCCCTTCTTTAATTCGTGTGACAGGCTTCTCATGCCATCCCACGAGCTGTGGGACTGCTGTACCGGACTAGCATGACATGTGACTACCGTGGAATGAAGGGTAAGCCGAAGTACTCGGAAAAACCTACCGTAGTGCCACTGTGCACAACATAAATCCCACATGACCTGGGATCGAACGCGCATCGCATACCTGATCACCTGAGCTATGGCACGGCGTTAATAAGGCAGGGCCTCCCTTGACACTCTGAAACCCAACCGAGACAGTAATTCTTTGCATTTATGGGTCCCAAGGGTTCCTCGACCCTGTTAGATAGTACGGCGCGCGCTCGGTCTCGTAACAACCCGAGCAACGATCGCGTTCTGGGTTCTCAGGGCGCCCTCGTTACGAACGAGACCAATAGATCAGCAGAATTATCCCTACGAAGCCTGAGAGACAGCAGGTCTTGTCTGCAGTGAAGCTGCCATGAGGCACCAGTACTGGGTCCAACAGCGGCCTCCGTAGTCTACAGGTAACGTTCCCACCTCATGACTCGTAGTACGCGGATTCAAATACCCGGCGGAGGTCGTCGAATTTTTAAGGGCGGAAAAATTCAGGGAACAAGTCCTCCGGGAGGGACTTTAAGCCGTGGGTCCCGTGTCGTAGCTTTACGGCACGTAAAAGAACCTCATATCTCCAAAGGAGGACACTGAGCCAAATTAACGGACGTTTCCCGCCCAACAGCAGTCTCTAATACCTCTGGTAGATGGGGGAAGCATTATAAATACCTCTCAGCTAGTAGAGCCGGTCTCGCTGGCTGGGCGGGACTGATGGTAAGCACCAGTACCGGTAGGATATAGAGACTGGTAGATATCATAGAGGGAAGCACAATGGACCAATACAGGTCTCAGTGCATGGGGAAACCCACCCTCTCCAATAACTAACTAACGGGGTCCAACACGAACAGCTGAATAATCAGAAGATGAGTGAAATTCCTCGAAATAGCGTTTAATAACATTCAGTTCGTACCTCACGGAGAACAACGAGCCATTAATACAAAGAACAACCGTCACGCAGACTATATGGCATCGAATGGCTGGATGACTGATGAATTTCAAATGATTTGGAAGAAAGCGGTCGGCCTAATCCAGGTATCATCCCGGCGACTGTGTGGAGGGACTGAGAAAACACAAGAAAAACCTTAGGATAGCCGCTGTTCCGGCCGAGGACCTCCCAAACTTCAGTCTAAACCGTTACTCCTATGCCATCCTGGGCGGTTTCATAATCGTAAATTTGAGATTACTATAATCCAAAGTGACAGACTCCATACGTCATTTCCTGTTTACACTACGTCATTCTATAAAGGAAACATTCTGGAAGTCCTTACGGAAGTACAGAGCATCACAAGCTGTGTGCTCTCCACACTCCGTTTCAATCAGGAACAGCAGACCCCATAGAAACCAGCACAAGAAGGAAGATTGAGCTGGTGTTTACATAGGGCTCCTCTCTTCTTGCGTCAGTACGGCGATATCCTGCTCAGTCTTGCTATCGGCAACAAACAGCCTGCCATCTCCACACTCACTCGCTCCGCGCGGCAGAGAAACTTACAGTCTCCCAATTAGTCAAGTAATTCCCTTCCCCTTTATGCAGCCAAAAGGTTCGTTACCTAACTCTGTGGAGTGGACTCCTTCTTCAGAAGCTGACAGTTGCTCAGATGAAAGGAGTAGTTCCATGCCTTCTGTGGAACCAGAAGGTTCACTGCCGTATTTACACGAGCCTGCCAGTGGTCAGTATCATGAAACGCTCAATCCATGAAACACTGTCAAATGAAATTTAAGATCCATTTCAATATTATCCTCCAATATACGCTTAGCTTCGCCATATTATACTTCCTTTATGGTCCTCCGAGCTTTGTTTGCTGCTTGCCTATTGATTGTTTTGGTTTCTTCTTCGACCCTGAACATGGAAGCAGTCCGTAAATTTCCATCTGAATACGGCACTCTCCAGAGGCATGTGACATGTTTTCCTGTCAGCCTCACCAAACTGGCTGCATCGTCTTCAGGAAACTATGCTCCACGAGTTCTTCGCTGAACTTATTAGTCTCACACATGTGTATATAAATGTGTAAAGTTTCCCCTGTCCTTAGTCAATTAAGTACTATGCCATGAATATACATGGGGAGTGGAGGTTTCGCTCCACCATTCTTGACTTCGGGACTGGATGGAGGAGTGGTCAGATTCGCATCCGAGCCGTTTTACCCCCGCGAAAATTTTCCCCCGGTGCGCATTGGATGAGACTTTGTGGGCCCCAGAGCCGGTCTAGACGCTATGGAGAACAAAAAATCTTGCCCCTGTCGGGAATTAAACCCCGGCCCTCAATCTTATAGCCAATCCCTATACCGACTGAGCTAACCACAAGCTGATTGCACATGTACATAAAAGGTAAAAAAGGTAAAGATATCCCTGTAACAGGCAGTGGGGGCCCATAGGGTTGTGAGACGTCGAGGGTCCCATATTTTCTAGACAATCGGCTCACAGATGGCGGTGAGGTCGTCAGCCTTAAAGTCTATTTACACATCCGTGACGTGTCAGTACCGCGTCCGGTGAGTTCCGTGAAATTTCATCAGTGTCAGTGATGAGTCACATCGTTTCTTTGAACTTGACGGAAGCATCCACACATCTCCGGCGCAGTGCAGTATCCGTGACACTGTGCATCGGCGCCAACGGCATTTCTCCTGCTTCAGGGACGTGATGTGGTTGGAGTTTGTGCATATTTGTGAAGAAAACTTACTGAACTGGTTCGCAGTTATCCTGTTCTTTATGATTTATCGCAGCCAAAGTACAGTACATGGCCAGCAGTTTCAAAACTGATAATTGGAATACGAAAGGAAAAGAAACGAGAGCAGATGTTATAGCAGTGTTATAGCCTTTCTCCACCGGCTGTCTTCATGTTTTAAATGAACTTCTATTTTACTCAGCAATATGTTAAAACAACCTTCAGATATTCTGAAATATCCAAAAAATTTCGTCTCATCATCAATCAGTTCCTTATACAGGGTACTGAATTCTTTATCACGGTCTCTATTCACCCATGCCTCATGTACCCACTTCCGTTTTTTCACCTCCCGCTGTTCCTCTTCCTCTTCATCCAGAATTATTGCAATCACTGAATCACTCCCAATTCAATGTCCGTAAACTTTGTCATCTCGAAAATCACTGACTTCGAACTACTGAAACGATACTGACAGTGTGTATAGCCGTCACTGAGACGTCACGGATGTCACTGAAACTGAACTGACACTGTTACGTCGAGGTGACAGGGGCGTGGAGGTATCCCCACTGCCACCTTCTCTCTTGCAGTCACAGGGGTATGGACTAAGGAAACGTCTGAACAGCTTTCTCTATCGTTGCTTCATGGCTAGGGGCTCTCTGTTCACCGGGCTTGTCAGGAGGGCGCAGGTGCGAAATGTGGAAGGGGAGAAAATCACCACAAAAACCCACATCCTCACCCTATGCTACACTATATTAGTAAAAACACAATCAATATACAGTTATATACATTTGGTACTATCACAATGAAAGTGCCGACTGGTGTCGGGTTACACATTACACTTGGCTACCTCTGCATCACTGTCCGACCACTCTTACGCCCTGTACACTTGTTCTAACGTTCCTAACTCAAGTCCCATTGGAGGAGTTACACTTTAATAATGTTACAATTATTGCGCATGGCGATAAGAGTAGTTTCCACTTACTTTGCGTTGAGTCTGCAGACGGATGGCGTTGCCGGGAGTCGAGTCGGTGTCCATTTGGACAGAGCCTACGNGTCATTCTGCTGACTGGGCATTCCCTCGTGGCAAGCCAATGTCCGTCTAAATCCATACGCAGAAATTCCTTTAAGTTGTTTAACCTTCTTACATCCGCTTTCGTACCTCTTACAAATATTTCCCAAAACCAAATCTATCCTAACAAATATTTTCCCAAAAATACAAAAATGTTAATACTATGTTAACATATTACCGGGAGTCGGCCTTTGGGCCACAACAGACACGTCACGGATATGTGTAAACAGACCTTTGTGCGGCGGCCGCCCTTTACCTCCAGGAAGATTCCTGGCACTCATTTCTGTTAGAGGCTGAGTCGATCCCCGGGCCATAGTGCGGCAGGAGGGATTAGGTCAATTGAAAAAAAAAATCCCCCTCATCCGGAATCGCACCCGTGACCTCCCAGCTTGTAGCACAGTGCCCCTGCACATACGTACAAAGCGAAGGAAAGTGGGATCTGCATTATGAAGATTCACCATCAGCGCGCTCCTGCTGTGGGGACCACACTTCGGGGTCCTGTGAGATCCCACTCTGCGAAAAAAGCTACGTGATGATCATCATTACGCAAAGCGCGAAACCATTAGTCCGACGTCTGAACCGATTGAACTTTATCTTCACGCTGCTACCGCTCCTTCCCTTATCAACATTGATAAATGAAGGAACGGCAAGTTTCGGATAGTTTTTGCCTCTTTGCCTGATATTAGCCTGAAACTAATTACAGCTTCTATCCCTTGCTCCCATTATAGTCCTCATTTATCACGCGTCTTTTTTTTTTAAGAATTTCCGTTCGGGTCGGGATTTAACCACAATCGGGATTTCCTACATGCAACAAGAAGACATGTCCAGAGGCTGGAGCGAGACAGGGCTCTGCACTTTTATCGGTACATCCTCATATGAATCTCGTGGAGGGAGGGAGTCGTCGGTTGTCCTCAATCATTTCGTGATCTTCCTCACTCTACCTAAACAAATGACTATGTAGACAGGGCTTGTAGAGGAGGTAGACACGAGTAGATGCAGTCTACTTAATTCCACAGCGCTTAACTCTGAAGAGAAGGTTAAGTTGCCCCTCTGCACAATTAAGTACCACGCCATGAAACCATATGGGGGAGCGGCGGCACAGATCCACATATTAACTTCGGTACTAGATTAACACAGATAATTAGCTTCACGCCCCGGCTACTTTACCCTAAGTCCCCGGCACCCATTCGGTCTGTGAGCTGTGGAAGAGACAAAAATCTTGCACTGCCTGGTATCGAAACCCGGACGTCCAGCCCGTAGCCCGTCGCAATACCGACTGAGGCTTTTCGTGGGTTTCTTCCATTCATGCACTCATATGTCGGGACAATATTTCGAATAGGTCACGACCGCTTCCTTCCAAATCCTTCCCAATACATTCTCATTTATCATATCCTTCCAATAAATCCAATCACCAATACAAACCCCGTCTACATTCACACTCATACACGTGACAATACCAATTGGTATACCCAGATTGGCATGGCAGGAGGAGGGGGGCAGGCCAGGCGCCCCTTCCCCCTTTTCAAAGAATGAAATTGAATATAGAAAAAAAATAACACATATAATACAATATATTTTGGTGGGAAAGCCAGATGGAAAGAGGCAACTGGGAAGACCAAAGCGTAGGTGGGTGGACAATATTCAAATGGATCTTCGAGAGATAGGAAGGGATGGTATGGACTGATCTGGCTCAGGATAGGGACGAGTGGAGGGCTCTTGTAAACACGGTAATGAACCTTCCGGTTCCATAAAATGCTGGGAAGTTCTTGAGTAGCTGCACAATTGGCGGCTTCTCAAGAAGGGCCCAGCTCCATGAGTGAGTGAGTGAGATGATGATACAATAGATTAATGTTATTTTTTTAGGCCGCGCCATAGCTCAAGCTGTTAGTCGCTGGCTTCCCACTGCGGCGGCCCGGGTTCGATCCCGGGTCTGGTCAAGTGGGATTTGTGGTGGACAAAGTGGCGCTGGGCAGGTTTTCTCCGAGTACTTCGGTTTCCCCTGCCAATCTTCATTCCACCAATTGCTCCACAATCACCCTCACCTATCATCTGGGGCTGGTACAATAGGCCAGAAGTGGCCGCAGTACAAGGGACTTAGTCCCACCCCACTAGCAATAATAATAATAACAATAAAAATGTTATTTTTAAACATGGCGCCATCCGTGTTTCAACAGACAGCCTCACATCTCCATTGCGACCGGTAAAACTGTTCCTAAACGATTCAAACTTCAGTCTGAGAGCAGCTACTGGGCCCCCTTTCCCGCGGGAAGACTTGCGACAGCCATGGCGGCCACCCATATGCATCCAAATTTATGTCGGGGAGAGCTGCTTCATATTACAGCAGCTGAGAAACTGCAAAGTTGCTAATTACATTAATGAGTTCCAGAGACACTATGCCAAGTATTAGCTATAACTTAACTTGGTATTAAGTTTTGTGCGGGACTGTCTAATGCAAGCTGACTTCTCTGAACTTCTAATGGTATCATTTGCATAATGTAAAGTGAGGGGAGTGTGCCTCGCGCTATTCACATTGTGCAACCCCTTCGCACCTCGGTCCCCAGTGCCCCCTGGAGGGCACAGAACAATAGAACACGTATCAACCGAAGTTTTGTGCTGAGGGATGAAAACTCCAATACTGTGGTCTTCCCAATGACATTGTATAATCTTACAGTTAAGTATCAGCGTTTCGCAGGAATAAACTGCATCCATCTTCAGGGTATATGGAAAAAATTAATGAGAAGTTTCATAATCTGTGCTGTATATCGAATCATGTGGGGAGATAAATCAGAGGCGCTCAATAAGAGACTTCATGCACAGGGGAGGGAGGTAATAAAATTCTTCTCCTCCTACTCCTCCCCCCCTTGAGGAAGGTGGCATGTCGCCCTGTTGCGTCGCCTAACGGTCGACCAAAGACCATAAAGCTGCATTCAGAAAATTCGAAAGGAAGTCCAGTAGTAGAGAGGAGAATAATATTAAAATGCATCTGAAAAATACTGGGTGGGAGTGTGGACTTGATTCAACTGGAGGCTTCTAGTCAGCATACCACTGAAGCTCAGAGTCGCATAAAATGCCAGCAACTTCTTCACCGGGAGCCTCAGACTCCAGCACGGAAGGTACCCAAAGCGAGGACCAACTGATACAAGGCCTGTTAGGCCCTATCCCTAAGCAGAAAGGTAAAGCTGTCCGTGTACTTAATGAAGCAGACGTATGGGAGAGTTTAGGTATAGTTCCACCATTCTTAACCTAATCACTAGATGGAGATAAGTAGTCAGCTTCACGCCTCGGCCGCTTTACCTCCGGGAGTCACCCGTACCCACTGGAGGCTGGTCACACAGCAGGTATCGACGCTGAGAGCAAAAAATATCTTGCCATTTCTGAGAATCGAACCTCAATTTCTTGGTCGTCCAGCCCGCAGATTATTCACTAACGGATTCAGCCATCCCGGGTAATTCGCCCATCTCTATCCACACCTTTCTTCCTCGCTCGGCTGATTCTACCCTGTAGATGGAAGTAGCAGATTCCTACGAAACACTGCTGGGCGTCACGTCTTCTCCAATTACATTCTCTCGAACAAAATTTTTGTCCCCCGCAGTGAATGGTAACTTGATGAGTGTTGTCTCCATTCGTGTCACGGCGCGTCGCAGTGGCGAGGAGTGGCTGCTCTGCTGAAGCTTTCGTGCCAAAACTGCGCTACTTTGTACGTCCGCGCCACGGACAGGGCCATGATCCTGGCGCGGGACCACAACACACGGGTCAACTGCAAACATGCAGAAGATGTGACTGCCGACGCAAAGGACGAATCCAAATTATGTAACCTCACTTCTCCCAGATAAATGCCGACAAAGTGCCTCAAATTACTCGAATGTTAGAACTGCGGTTTCCATGGCATTGTAATGCCGCGTACTTGAGACCGACGTTTCGGCAAACCACGTTAAATTTATGGGACAAAATGCTGCGTAGTCCGTTGAAATATAAACCGAAGTGTCGGAGAAAAATGTCGCTTACATCTTCAGGGTCGAGGAATACAAGCGGGAAACCAGCGTAAAAATAGGTAGCCAGAGGCTCTGCTTGCTACATGTTTTCACGCTGGTTTCCTGCTTGGCTTATTCTTCGACACTGAAGACAGAGGCGATATTTTGCCGAAACGCCAGTAGTCTTCCAACGGACTACACGGCGTTATATCCCAAAAGATGGTACCCTTCACACGTTACGTCAGACCATGAACATTTCCTTCCACATCCTTCCCAATTCATTTCTTCTTCCTATCATCGAATGCTCAGATTCTAAACTTTCTAAGCAACTGACAGCGTCGTTAAATGTTGCGAACTGACACGGCCAACACAACGACGCCATCAGCTTTCACAGGTTTTGCACTGGTTTAGACCACGCCCTCGGGATACGTCACTAATGCGTCTTGATTACGTCACGAACAGCAGGGCTAGGGCCCACGGAGCAGTGGTCCCGCAGCCACCCTAGCTACCCTTCACGCTCACTCGGTGCTTGATTAGACCTGTATGGAGATCTACGGCTCTTAATTTCCCCTTCGTGACTGTTTACTTGCGGGCGGGGACGACACAAGAAAAATGTGCCAATTACAGCGAGTCTATTACCGAGGGCAACAAGATGGATAGACAGACTGGTCCCCACGTTCATGGTCGAACTCGGAACTGGGGCCATCGCTCACCACTTGTAGATTCCGACGTCTAGACAAAGCGCGTGGCCAGATGCTGACACACAACGTCATTACATTTGGCGTCGGGTCACTCATTAATCAGTTAAATGATTCGGAAGGGAGCCTGGATGGACTGAGTAAAATCAGGACAAACCTCGGTCACAATAACCGGCGACCCATTCGGGAATGCAATGATCTCAGAATTTTGATAAAGAATACGCACTGTTCATGATGCAACAATTACTAATCTTTCCTCAGGTTCGGAGTTCAGAACCAGATGTACACTGCACTTAAATACGGCGGCCCTCCTGGACACTGTTCATCGTGCGCGGTTCTTTCGAACACGACGTTTCAGAAACCGAATCTGGTTCATTTTTGTGAGCAGTAACTTAGTGAAGGATGAAAATGGTGATCTGCTTGCAGATTCCCACAACATTTTGAATAGGTGGAGGAACTACTTCTCTCAGTTATTGAATGTACACAGGGTCAGTGATGTTAGGCAGACAGAAATCGATACAGCTGAGCCGTTAATACCTGGTCCCAGCCCATTTGAGGTTGAAAGTGCTATTGCAAAATTGAAACGGTATAAATCGCCAGGTAGTGATCAAATTCCGGCAGAACTTATTCAAGCAGGAGGAGAAACATTACATTCTAAGATCCACAATCCAATTACTTCTATTAGGCATAAGGAAAAATTGCCTGATCAGTGGAAGGAGTCTATTATTGTACCAGTCCATAAGAAAGGTGATAAAACTGACTGTAGGAATTATCGGGGGATATCACTGCTATCAGCTTTATACAAAATGTTGTCCAATATTCTTCTATCAAGGTCAAGTCCATATATAGATGAAATTATTGGGGATCATCAGTGTGGGTTTCGATGTAACAGATCAACTACAGATCAGATCTTTTGCATTCGTCAGATATTGGAGAAAAAATGGGAGTACAATGAGACAGTACATCAGCTATTCATAGACTTCAAGAAAGCCTACGATTCAGATAGGAGGGAAGTATTGTACAGTGTTCTGATAAGAGTTTGGGATACCCATGAAACTAGTTAGATTGATTAAAATGCGTTTTAACGAAACCTAAAGTAAAGTCCGTGTAGGTAAATATTTGTAAAGGACTTCCGAAATATGCACTAAAATACACACATAAAAATTTATACCAAATATTAAAATTGATTTTACATTATTTTAAGACCAACAAATCAATATTTAAGTTCATTTTATGTAATCACTGAATAGTTCATTTGCAATAAAAAGCTATACTTAAATATAAATCATANTCTTAAATTTCACAAATTTCTTCATATCCTGGATTTTTTAAAGAATGCTATGTACTTTTTCCTTTACTACTTCAACTCTTCCAGGAACCGAATTCAATTTGGAAACAGTGGTTTTGAACACACTTAACGACTGATACAAAGTAGTATTGCTATTGATCATCTCCAGTGAGGAAATGGCGGATGGAAGATGAGAGAAGTGAGCAGATATATAGGAAAGATTAGTTTCTAGTTCTGTGTTTTTTAGTACATATTGGGCAATTTGAATTGATGCTGCACTTTTGGGATCAAATGTATTCACGACATTCCTAACTGTTTCTAAATGTTCGGTATAATAACTCGCTGCACACACCCACGTGTCCCAGCGCGTTAAAATTGGTTCTGGTGCAAGTGGAACGCTCGGTGTTACTGCTTTAAAGGCTTCTTTTCTGTATGGCGCTTTAACAAATACCTTCTTCACAGAAGACACAAACTTGTCAACAAGCGGAAAATTTGCACGAATTGTTTCTGCAACACGGTGCAACCCATGGGCAAGGCAAGTCAAGTGTGTCATATTTGGAAATATAACTTTAAGATCAGTACCGGCTTTGATCATATAACTTGTGGCATCAGTCACAAAGAGCAATACGCGCTCATATTGAATGCAATTCGGCCATAGTATATTCATGGAATTAATAAAAAAAATCGGAAACTGCGGGGGGAGCTATTTGTGGTTTCAAATTGCTCTACCGCAAGAAGACATGGGGCAGATTGTTCGTTCTTATTAAGGGATCCAACTATACAATTTGCAATAAACCGCCCCTCATAATCTTGTGTTTCGTCGATTGATACCCACACAAAAGTATCTTGAATCTTATTTCTAATGCTTTCAATTGTAAGATCGTAACACTGCTTCACGTAATTTTTGCGCACAGTAGATTCATCCGGCACTTTGCACTGCGTATACTTCTCTATGAAGTTCCTCAGAGTAGGATTGGTTAGTTTCCACAGCGGAATATCTGCCGCTAAAAAGGCTTCGCATAAATCAAAGGAAAACTGTGAAAAACTATTATTAGAAAATTCACTAAGCAATTTTTGAACAGGAGCACTTTTCGTGGATTTAATTTTAATATTCTCTTTGCATATATTAGTGTTCAAATGCTGAAGCACTTGAAAGCGTTTTTCACAACCGTTTTCTCACACGCTCGGCAATAAAGAATTTCGTTATCCGTACTTATCATCTCTCCTTCGAACTCCCGCTGATACAGTTATAATTTAGTTTTCTGACTTACTTTCACTTAATGCATGACTACAGAAAGCTAAACAAACTTAACTACAGACTAGTCACTACTAATGTGAATGGCCCCCGGCTTCACATGAAGAAGCGTAACGAACCTCATGGAGACTTCGGAAATAAATAAATGCAGTCCCTTATCCTTTGAATAGTATTACGTTGATAGAGGCTGCATGTGGACGCTTCCGACTAATCTCTTCGCGGCCCCTTTGATGGTACGCTGATGAGGCAAGTTACGAGTAGAGGGATCGGGGAAGTCCCGTCCTGGCTACTGCATCAGAAACATGAGTCATGACGAAATGTTGAGTCAAATATGCAACATATTCTAATACGGAAAAGAAAAATTCTATACACACGACCATGAATGAAAATTTGAACATAAAATTATAAAATATATGTGATAAATACTTTAAAAAGGAAATATGCGGTATAAATAGAGATCTTCGAAAATATGATGCTTACTCATAAAACAGGCAAAATATGCATTTATATGCACCATCAAACCATGTCCAAAATTTAAGAAATGAAGTAATTCATGCATATATCCAAACGAGCATACTTTCTGGTTGCAAGAGAGAAATATGAATTTGCATTAAAATCCGGTCCCCAGTCATAACATGCAGGACGTACAAGCGATGAGTGCATGTTTGGTAGAAAAAAAAACTTGAACCGACGAGATCACTAGGAAGACCGTGAAGCCGATGAGGTAACGTTAGAGAAACAGGACGGGGGTTGCGGGCTGGATTCAGCGTGGCTCAGGATATGGGGCTTCCGGTTCCATACAGTGCTAAGAACTTCCTGTGCGGCTGAGCAACTGGTAGCTTCACAAGAAGACGTTATAGCGTCGAGCGGTGCGATTGATGATGATTGATAAATTGGAAAGGATTGGGAAGGTAACGGTCATGGTCTAACCGAGGTACTATCCCGGAATGTCTGGAGAGACTAAGGTAAACCACGAGTAACCTGTCACAACGGCCGCAATACAGGCCAAGACTCGATTATCCTGGGCATATTTCTGACCAGTTCGGTTTCTAAGCAACATGCGTCACGCGGCCGATCACTTTGGCCACCCCTACTGCAGAACACTGGGCTGCCAGCCACTGCCCCTTCCCCTGCTGTGGGCTTGCGGCTCTTCTGTTACGTCGTTGCTAGGATACAGTATATGAAATTGCGGGCCCTGTCCATACTGACACTTTGCAAGAGAGCAGACTATTAAGACAATGTAGCATGCAGACCCGTTGCTAACTGACTGCACAATCAACTCCTGTTGCTAGGCAACAGATTCCTAACACGTACGAACGGACTAACTGGAAAGAGGCGTTCTCTATGATGCTCATGCGACAGTTGCGTGACGCAACGAAAAAACTGTTGGAACGGTGTTTTCTAAGAGGTCCGTGCCAAGGTGTTATAAACAGGACAAATATAGAGTTTTTAGTTAGTTGGGAGACAGTCACGGAAGCTGAGGAAGCAATGGTATTAGTAGCCGTTACCAGACGACTGGTGAAGATACAGCAGACTGAGAGGACTTAGTACGTGCTGTAGTGAATTAGTGTGAATTAGCGATAGCGCTATAGTTACTTGTAATTACACAATAAATCCAATTAACAATCCAAACCCCGTTTACAGTCACTCATACACGTGATAATACAAAGAGTTCGGGACACTGGGTTGTAATGTCGTGTAGTTTGGAGACAGACGTTTCACAGCGACATACCGTCTCCATCCTCACGGTCGAAGAGCACAACTCGTCACTGGCTTGAACTGTTTTTGTGCTTAGCTTATTCTTGGACCCTGATGATGGAAGCGACATGTTCCTCCGAAACGTAGCCCTCCCCGAACTAGGCGGCGTCACATAGCATCGCCGCGAGAAAGCCACATCCAAGATATTACGACAGGGACTGTAAGACGCTACAGCCATCTTGTTACGTAAGACTGAGTAGCTATCTTGGCTTCGGTGCATGCAACTGTAATGTTAAACAAGAAAGGCATAACAAAGGTACACTCACACACTGAAATTACTTTTATTTTAAAGAAACTGTAAATATAACCTGCCCTGATTAGTGAAGGGTAAAGCTGGCCATGAAGGAGTATGGGGAGTGGATGTATAGATCAACATTTTCTCGACCTCGGTACTACGAGGTGAGTGGTCAGCTTCAACCCCCCTGCCGATATGCCTCCCAGAGAAAGAGCACCCAGTACCCATTGGATAGAAGGCTGGGTGGGCCCCAGATCCGGTCTGAACGCTGCGGAGAAAATTCTTGACCCAACCGGGACTCGAACTCCGACCCCTCGGTCGTCCAGCCCGTAGCCAGTCGCTATACCGACTCGCGCCTTGGTTCATTTCTAATAGTGAATGAATGATTGTACAAGGAGTGGGCCTTCTTCGCCCTTGCACCGCGACCACAGTGATCTATTTCTATTTCTATTACTTGGCTCACAGTTAACCTTCGTGTTGCACAGCAGAGCCAAATATAAACCGACCATGCATATTGCATCTGCCTGCCGTTTCAAATGGCTTATATTTTATCGATCTTCGACCTTGAACGGAACTCAAGTCTCCCGGCGCTACTTTACGTTACATATGACAGACTTCATGATTATGACGGAATTTTCTGCACACAAACTTATGGGCACACCTGTACCCATACGCCTGACGTCACAACAAACGCTCTTGCACTCGATACAAGCAGCAGCGCTGGTTCCTCCCCCCTGTCAATTTATTTACTACTTATTCAAAGACGCTGTCAGCAATTCAGAACGCACAGCGGCCAGTGTTTGCCTGAGACCGAACAGTGAATCGGAAAGTATCCAACAGGAAACAGTGATGAACTTATTTGAGGGCACTCTATGTAAATGAGGAGCCGGGATAGCGTAGTCGGTATAGCGACTGGCTCCGGGCTGCACGACTGAGGGGTCGGAGTTTGAGTCCCGGTTGGGTAAAGAATTTTCTGTTCTCCAAATCGTCCATTCCGGCTCTGGGGTTCACCCAACCTCCTATCCAATGGGTACAGGGGGCTCCTTCGAAGGGGGTAAGGCGGCCGGGGCGTGAAGCTGACCACTCACCTTCAACTAGTGCCGAGCTCAAGAAAAAGTGGACCTATACGATACATCCACTCCCCCATACGCCTTCATGGAGTAGTGCTTAATTAATTAAGCACAGAGACAGCTTTACCTTTTACTTGAATTTACCTCGAGGGACTGGAGGAAATCGCGAAAAAGTCAGTCGCGTGACCCAGTAGAAATCCAAACCGAGCGAACCCCAAAACAGAAGTGAGAAAATTTAAAAGTTGTGGTAACTTTATCTGCTCCCTTGCAAATGCAACGAATATAAGAACTCATTTTTTCTGTACACGGAACCGCTTGTACCAGAGGTTTGTACAACTCCTCCTAGCGCTCACAACAGCTGTGACGAGACAGCGCGAGCTTGACCTTGGGTAATAAGGACGACGATCGTGCATCCCTCTACTCGAGAATTTAGTTTGTTATAATGGACATAATGCACATACGTACATCGTTTGTAATACTTCTTTACCCACAATGAAGCAGTTTGTTGTTCATTCTTTACATTCGTCACAAAAATGGCGTGATGAAAACAGACATTTTCTTTACACGAAGCACACCTAACGAATGAAAAGTTCATGCATTTAGGCACTTCGCAGTGAGTAACAGCTTTTGTAGACAAAATTGGGATGGAGTAAGAAATGGTCCCGGCCGTTGTTCTGCATATCGTGCTGCGTACCAGGCATACTTTATCAAGTTCATAAAACGTGGCGATGAAAACTGGTAATGTGCAAATGACTGAAGTTTAAGGATACTGTTCCGTTGAAAGACCTGAAATGACACAGAACTATCGGAAAGTATACTGTCCGAGAATTTTCTGAAAAATTCTTTCCACAGTTGAAAAAATTCTTTATGAAGTGGATGAATCACACCGGTTGTTCCTGGGGGAATTCTCATTATATCAACGGTCTTTTGGTCGTCCTCCTGAAAGACAGAGGTGTCATTATGTCCAGGCCAAGAGTCCAACAAAAGCAACGAATTATTTTTTGCAACGGGTAAGAAGACGGTTCGAATGAAATACCGTATTTACGCACGTATAGGCCGCACATTTTTTTGCCAAAAATTCAAGAGGAAAACTGGGGTGCGGCTTATATTCGAAATATTGGAAATCACACTTCATTAAAAAAATTATATTCATAATTAGTAATACAGGGTGTAATACTCCTGAAATAATATTCCAAGAAAATTATTTTTTCTATAATTTCTGTCTGAAAATTGTGCTGCGGCCTATACATGCGTAAATACGGTATTGAAAATTACTCTTTCCCATTTTGCCAGATTTTGATACGCCAATTATAAGATTTTTGCAAGTAAACAGCCCCTTTTTAATTTGTAGTCCCAATTTGCCTTGAGGTTCCTGAAGGCAAATATAAAGATGAGGCAACAGTAATTCACTCATACTTATCACTGGCATTACTGTATAGGGAAGAATCTCACCGCGCAGTCCTTTCTCGAAACCTGACTAATCAGCATTATACACAGCACTTGCAGGAATAACAGCAAGCTTCGTCTCCACGTCAGCTACGAATTTCTCTACAGCATTCGTGATTAATGGTATCTCCTCTACGCGTTTCCTTGAAATAAATTTTGTAATCTTCCGACTCCCAATTCTGTATGATTTCTTAAATCTACTTAACCAGGCCGAAGAAGCCTGGAAATCACGAATGTTCATCTCAGTCGCGATTCTAAGAGCCCAGTCTCGGTAACGGTACACTGTCTCTCACGTGCGGTTCTAAATCTTTCGAATGGTCGTTCTTTCAAACTTTTCCGAGTTTCATTTTGATGCATGCTTCTTTCTTCATGTAATTCTTTCTTAAATTTGTACAATTCACGTTCCGATTTTACGGAATCGCTTTTGCACACTGCTTAACTTTTTCCCTCCTTCATTTAACCAAAATTTCACAGCCTTTTCCTTGCCACTGAAAGCTATTTCAGTCTTTTCTTTCTTTGGGCTAGGAAGTTATTCTTGTTGCGTACTCTCATCGGCACAACTTCCTGAACCGTGAGTTATTTTCTATTTCTTCTAATGGTTCCACATTTCCTATCGAAATGTCGACATCACTGCAATGAATGTCCACGAAATGAACCAGCAAATCACACGTGTGTACGTCTTCAGGAGAATTCGATGATTTCGGTTTCATACCACGTTCTTCATACTTCAGTTCTGTAAGACTGAGAACGTTAGTAGGACTGCGCATTAGTGTAGAGGGCAGAACTCTCGAACCTGTGCAAAGATACAAATACTATTCAGTACGCCTATATGCTTATTGATACAGTTGTATAAACACTGTTAGCATGTACCTCAAAATAAAATGGTAACTACGGCTGGATCCGGACAGGGCACTGTGCACTTGCAAATTCTGTCAGCGTAACTAACGAACGTGTACTTGTCAGATTACGATGCATTTGTGCCGTGTTCTCTCTCTACCGATGCACCGGAAGCCTAGGGTGAGTCAGCCGTGTTGCGTGTTGCGTACTGCTCTGCTCTGCTAGGGGTGCACATTTCTCCAAGGGTCTGGCAGGCTGCAATATGGACCATGTTCAGCAATTTTTAAAAAACACTTGCAGTGCGTATTAGCAGCTAAAATTTTGACAGTGAATTTTGTTGGGTGTACTCTTGCAGTGAAAAAAAAAATCAGGCAGATTTCGACATGTCGGATCAGACCATTCCCTTGTAAGCCTTAAAAGGCGGAATAGCTCCCATGTTAAGACTTCAAATTTCAGTACTACTCTTAAGTTAATGTATAGATACTAATTATAGATTATACAGGTGATTTCGCTGGATATCAAACCTGTTCATGCCACTAGTCATTAGTATATCTAATGAGTAATCAGCACTTTAGCTTATAGAATTGTGTAATATTCTGATTGCTAAAATCTAAAACAATAAAAGTAATAATAAAAAAATTCAGTCGAATTCAAAAAATGTTTTGAGAATCACACGAAACACATAAACACACTTTGTGTGTGTGTGTGTGTGTGTGAAGATGCGGGGGTTTCTAACGTCAATTTGGGTGGTAAAATAAAATTGTTCCTGTGCTTAACTTAACATTATGACATGAAGACGTATGTGGGAGTGGATGTACAGATCCATGTATTCTTGAACTTCGGCACTAGTTAGAGGTGAGTGGTCAGTTTCACGCCCCGGCCGCTTTACCAACGGGGAAAGAGCCCCCGGTGCCCATTGAATAGGAGGTTGGGTGGACCCTAGAGCCGGTCTGGACAACATGGAGAGGAGAACATTCTTGACCTTACCGCGACTCGAACTCCGACCCCTCGGTCGTCCAGCCCGTAGCCAGTCGCTATACCGACTATTCTAATATAGAAAACACGGCATTTTAGGCTAATATTCTGGTACTAGGAGCATGGAACCATGGTACGAGATGAATCACTCAGACAGCAAAGTGTAGGACTACCTGTGGCATGTGCAAACCTGTCACCGAATTCAAGCGGATATCTAGCTGAAATTCCTTTGAAGACACTAGTACACAATTTGTAAGGTAATTTCACTTTTATTATGGGAAAATTTGTCGGCAAGAAACGAACAGCCGCAGCAGCTTCAAATGTGGTAAAGAATTAGATTCTTGTCTTCTCAGTTACATCCTGAAAGTAGATGCAGCCAATGCCTCCGAAACATTGGCAACAATGTTTGAGAGTATACTGTATTATGTTTGACCCATAAGGGCACAAACAAAGACTTCGAAAATGCCAGTGAGTGCTATTTCGAGCGGGAACATCTCTGTTGGTCGTGCTGAGTTTGTTATGGAGAGTTCAATCTTCCGGGCTACAACGCCGTGTGTTCTGCTGAAAGTCAACTGACGTTTCGGAGGAACCTGTCGTTCCATTTTCATGGTCGAAGAATAAACCAATGAATAAATTAGCATAAAACACGCACCGACGGACTACACGGCCCGCTTTATGTGTACTGATTGATCGATGAAACACGAAGAAAATTAAATGGTTTGGTTAAACGTTCATCGAGGAGAACTGGACGAATATACGCTTACAATATAATAAATATATTCTCTGTTGGGTTATTGCGCAAAGCTTAGAGTAGCTCGGTCAACAGAACGAATTAAAAATGATCTGGAAGGAAACAGTAGTGGCCCAGTGAGGTATACAAGTGAAATTGCATGGCTCGGCTGAGGAAAACCAGGAAAAACATCAGGGCGTTCCGGCAGAGAATCGAAGATATAACCTCCAGAAGCGTTACCGCTATGTCAACACGCTCCTTCAAAGACAGCCGAACGGAATGAACTCCTACAGCAAAATTACTCACTCACTCATGGAGCTTAGCCATTCTTGAGAAGCTGCCAGTTGTGCAGCTATTCAAGAACTTCTGAGTATTTTATCGAACCCGAAGGTTAATTATCGTGTTCACAAGAGCCCTCCATTGCTCCCTATCCTGATCCAGATCAATCCAATCCACACCATCCCATCCTGTCTCTCTAAGATCCATTTTAACATTGTCCGCCCACCGACGCCTTAGTCTTCCTAGTGGTCTCTTTCCTTCTGGCTTTCCCACCACTATCCTATATGCATTCCTCGTATCTCCCATTCGTGCTACATGCCCTGCCCACCAAAATACAATTAATATATAAATCTATGAAATTCTGAATGTAGTAAATCTCCTGGCTTACGTTTTGCTAACGTACACTGAACATGAGGACACCTGCACCTGCCGGCTAATCCCCGGCTGAATGCGACGCGCTGTAAACATGGGAACAATAAATTCGTATTACATTCGAGTGAACATGAACGCCACAGCTTGCGAGATCTAGCGTTGTTTCCGTCGCACATGCACAGAAATGGGGCAAATATTCAATTTGTTGTGACTCGGATCTTAAAAATGTGAAAATATGGTTACGACTGAATAAAACTACGGCGCACGCGGTAGTGTAGTTGGTTAAGACCCTATGGTACAAGCCAGAAGGTCGCGGGTTCGATTCCCGATGAGGTTGCTGAAATTTTCATTTGACCTAATCCTTCTAGCCGCACTATGGTGCTGGGGTCGACTCAGTCCCTAACAGAAATGAGTACCAGGAATCTTCCTGGGGGTAAAGGGCGGCCGTGGCGTAAGGCTGACATCACCACCATCTGCGCGCCGATTGTCTAGAAAATGTGGGAGCAGCACAACACAGACACAAAATAAATGCGTACAGACATCCATGCTTCGAGTGTGATTCGAACCCACGATCCCAGCGTTAAAGCGCGCGAATTCAGTTCATGCCTTAGACCACGAGGTCACCGAAATCGGTCAATTAAGAGAACTTGCTGTGCGGTAATCGCAAGTCTGTAACCGCTTCAAGGTAACGCAGAAAGCTGAGCAAGCTTCATTTTGTATGAACTTTTGTCTCCTATGTTTTACTACCTGCACATGACATAAACGCAGATCCTAAAGCGGTTCCGAATGCTGATCAATCCCATAACGAAGAACCTAGGTCAGTGCAAATATCTTGGGATTAGCACATGCACACTTCTGTAGCACAAGGCGTTTATAGATAACAAGACTCGTTACATGTTAATAAAAGTTTATTAATACATTGTGTCTAATAATTCAGCGGGGAACACCCGTTTATGTCGCTAAGCAGAAATTAATTAGACGAAATTAACCGAGGGAAGAATATACGCAGCGTTAGGGCGATCACGTGAGGCGTAGTGGGAGGGCGAGGCTCCAGAAGGGATTCCCCGCCATAGCTCACACTGTATTGCGTCAAACGACAGGGTCCTTAGTGAATGACGAATTGAAAAAGGATCTGAAAGGAAGCGGTTGTAGCCTAATTTAAAGAAGCATCCTGATATCTGCCTGTAGGGACTGAGGAAAAAAATCACTCAGAAAAGTCGATGTACCAGCCGAGGTTCGAACCTGTCCCATCGCGAACACAAGTCAGAAGCATTACCGGGTCCACGCATCTACACAGCTGAGACTGATACAAGAGGCATTCGGCGTGCGCCTTGCTTCTCTGCAATGTCCTTACGTGTGAACAGTTCGGAGTTGCGGGGATAATTTACTGAAAGTCATTTTGTTACAAAACCCAGCGCTATTTGCTGTCTAGAAGCATAAAATGCAGTAAAACGTTTACGGAACGGTTCTGATGCTGCCTAGGCACATGCGTTCACACGACAACAAAACTGACCATCGTCACGGCGGTATGTTCTGTTCAGGCCAAGACAAGGGAGCACGGGAATCGGTAGCATGCAAAATCGATGTAGATGTGCAGTGCGAAGGGCCGCGCCATAGCTCAAGCGGTTAGTCGCTGGCTTCCACCGCGGCGGCCCGGGTTCGATCCCGGGTCTGGTCAAGTGCGATTTCTGGTGGCCAAAGTGACGCTGGGGCAGGCTTTCTCCGAGTACTTCGGTTTCCCGTGCCAATCTTCATTCAACCACTTGCTCCACAATCACCCTCACCTGTCATCTGGGGCTGGTACAATAGGCCAGAAGTGGCCGCAGTGCAAGGGACTTAGTCCCACCCCACTAGCAATAGAAAAATGTGCAGTGTGAAACATTCCTTTGCGATACCACAGGGAAAAACGTGCAGGGAATAAGGAAGTTGTGGACGGCAGACAAAGAAGTTGAACTGTGCCTCAAACATCTCACGATTTGAATAGCCAACTTTACGGAAGAGAAGTCCCGTGTGTTCAGTGATATCTCCGGCACAGTGATTCTGATTCCAATCCTATCTTGAAAATACTCGTAAGAATTTTAACTTCATAACGATGAGATATGGATCTACGGGGGAGAGCAGTAACTAGGTCACAAATGGATATAAGATGTCAAACACGTGATATTCGAACCTGGAGAGAGAACAAATTATTTCTCGACATATCCTCCAGCAACATTGATACACTTGTCCCATCGATTTACAGGTGCGTCGAAACCTGCAGCCTTTCGACTGTTGTCTCAGTCCCTTCCGCACCTGGGCCGGTATCATCTGCGACTTTCAAACGTGCTTGTGAGAATCTCTAGGCCCACTTCTGAACCGCCTTACGCAACAAACACTTCCCACCGTATACACGAGACATTTCTTTATTAATATCCTTTGCACTGCGTCATTTTACCCACAACAGTACGTTGCTCTTCGGTAGTTTACTCCTCAAGCACAGTCGCCATTTTGACTACTGAAACTAGCGTCTGGTACCCAGACTGTCATGAATCTGGACTGTGCTGCTACCTAGTGATACACATGGAAAACTTATTGCGCCCATTACCGTTGTTTTACTTTCATTTGCGGCCTGTTTCCTGATTCTCCCTTCTACTTTGTAATCTCACGGTGACGCAACCTCAAAGATGTTTCAGAAACAGTAGCCTGTACACAGATGACCGGCGATTCTAGGTGAAATCTAATATTTTACACATGTCCAAATACAGGAGGATCAGTGAATAATGAACTGGAAGGGGTGTGCAAGGAGTGAACCGAGAACAAACATCTCAAAATTCCTTTCGCAAAAGAATTACCAGCAGATTAAATTCGCGAGATGCTTGCTGCTATCCTGAGTAGTACAGTCTGCCTTCCCGTCTGATAAGCACAAACTCAACGAATACATTATTAAACATTATGATTGTTCTTGTTGTTTTGAATGGGTGTGAAACTTGGTCTGCCATATTAAGGGGGAAGAAACCAATCTGAGGGTGTTTTGAAAAAAAAAAGGTGTTAAGGAGAATACATGCACCCAAGGGGGAGGGAGCAACGTGAGGCTGAAAGAAAAACTGCATAATGAGTTTCATAATTCACAGGCCCTACACTTCGCCAAACGCTAGTAGCATGATCAGAAGATGAGCGGGGCCTGTACCATGGATTAGGAAAAAGTCAAATGCATACAAAATTTTGCTAGGAAAACGTGAAGAGGGCATTTCAAGCGAAGACTAGATAATAATACAAAAAGGGCCTCAAACAGGATCAGAGGATGTTGGTTCTGGATATGGACCAATCGCAGGCTCTCGAACCATTCTCGAATCTGCCTGAATACTGAGGAAACCTACGACAAACCTGTCGGGGTAGCCAGTCGCTGTGTCGAAGTATGAGTCTGGGACCGTCTGATAGCAGACAAAATACGTAACAACCCAGGCTCCACACTGACCCTATAATTGCGAGGATGTATCCTGCAGCAAGCAATTAGGCTGCGCGGAGTAACAAAGCATCGCGTGCTCCCCCCTGCCATTCTCAACCCTCCCCCCCCTTCGTATTCTGAAATAACACGGCACGGTTAAAAAAAAAAGGGCACATCTGAGTGGCGATGTGATTGCAGCCATTGTTGCCACACCGGATTTCAAGCTGTTCATAACGACGGTGCTGCCAGGTGGGAGACGCGCTGTGTGATTTATGGGAAAGCAACAAGATCCAGCGAGCTCAGCTCCATTATCAGCGACTCTGAGAGGAAATTAGAGGCACAGAAGACGAGACAAAACACGCATGCGCATGTCTGAACACGCGGCGTCACGAAGCGCGTAACTATAAAGGGAATAAAATTTAAGATCTACTGATGATATGGGGCACGCGGTAAAGTAGTTGGTTGAGGCACTATGCTACAAGCCGGAATGTCGCGGGTTCAAGTCCCGATGAGGTCATTGGATTTTTTTTCAATTGACCTAATTCTTCTAGCCGCACTATGGCCCTGGGGTCGACTCAGCCTCTAACAGAAATGAATACCAGGAATATGCCTGGGGGGTAAAGGGCGGCCGGAGCGTAGGGATGACAAACTTGACGCCATCTATGAGTCGATTGTCTAGAAAATGTGGGAACCTCAACATCTCACAACCGTATGGGCCTCCACGGCCTGTTACAGGGATACTTTTGCTTACCTTTACTGATGATATAGCCGCGTAATAATCAGGCACTGACGCAAATCATTACATCATAATTAAAAAGTTACTAAATTCTGCTGCCAACATACGATGTGAAGTAAAATCGCTGTACCGTATATCTCGCTGAAAACACAGGGAGTTTTCTTCTGTGTGGTTGGTTGCCTGGTGTATGACGCAGCCTGGGAGATGTTTCAGACAGAGAACAGTGTGCTGACAGTGCGGGCACGCGTTCGGGATTGCCCAGCTGCTGGAACCGGATCTGGCCTAATATTCCACTCTTCTACAGAGTCTAAGTAAAACCACGAAACCCTCACTTTGGATAATCGGTATCCCTGTCAGAAGCCTTACCATATCCGTGAAGTCCCTGTGCTTCATTAATCAAGCACAACTGCTTCAGGACGTATGAGGGAATACTCTTAAGCACGGTATTACAAGGGGGTGAGAAGTCAGCATCACGCTCTGGCTGCTTCAACCCCGGTAATCTTTGGATTGGAAGCTGGGCGGGCCCCATAATAGGTCAGGACGTTGTGGTAAAGAGAAAAAAAATCTCTTTCCGCTGCTGGAATTTAACTTTGCTGGTACCATAAACAATCATTCAAAACAGTTCATGTTCCAGAAGTGAGATTCACATGGACCGATCAGAAATCGATATTTTCTGATATAACCAACGACACGCATCAGTGACAGGCAAATGTGGAAACAACGCCCTTTGTCAGCCACGTGTGCGCGTGTGGCTCATTTTACAAAGTTTCCAGTGCCGCGACTGCAGAGGCTCGAGCTGGAGTTGTCCCTGTGCTTAACCAATTAAGCACTACACTATGAAGGCGTATTGGGGAGTGGATGTATAGATCCACATTTTATTGATCTGGACACGAGTTGGAGGTGAGTGGTCAGCTTCACGTCCCGGCCGCTTTACCTCCGGCAACCACTGCATAGGAGGCTGGGTGGACCCAAGTGTCGGTATGAACGATTTGGAGATCAGAAAATTCTTGACCCTGCCGGGACTCGAGCTCCGGCTTCTCAGTTGCCCAGCCAGTAGCCAGTCGCTATACTGACTACGCTATCGAACTGTAGGACAGCTGATAAATTATGAAGCGATCGCAATCTAATCCTAGCACACGCCTGAAGGGAGTGATAAGAAAAATACGAAAATGCCTGTCGGGATACGAACCAAGCACGTCCTGGATATCAGTCTACTTGCTCGGTCAGAGGCGAGGCAGCGATGGGAAAGCTCAGACAGTACGGACGCTGGCGTGAGACACACGCCCGTCCCTGCCTCACTTCGCGATCCCGGATAGCACGCAGACATCGCTGGGAACCACAATATATTTATCTCTTTCTTATTTATTTACAGGCGTTGTCGCGGCCCGGGATAACTCAGCATACTGGGTACGCTACAGGTCTGACGGTCACTGAATCGTGTGGGGCTTCCAGGAAGGGGCAAGACATTCTTCTCCCCTCCACAGCGTCCAGACCGGCTCTGCGGCCTAGAAGACCACTAAACTCCATCCAGTGTCAAGAATGGTGGAGCTATACCTCCGGTTCCGCATACGTCTTTATGACTTGGTCCTTAATTACGGAATTAAGTACAGGGATCCGTCTATCTTTGTTAAGAAACCTTTCAGCTATATATTTTCTCGCCCCGCGCGTCCCCATAGCCCTATTAACTGCACAATTTTTGCTTTCCTTTAACAGCCTCTATTACTGCAGAATATTCTTTTCATTTGCTTCAACCGATTTCATAGGGGACTGTACGTACGCAAAACTCCTCCCTGCCACTCACGGTTAAATTCGATCTGACAGAAGACGGGGGTGATCCAAGCCCGTGAACAAACCATCGCTACACCTTTACATACCAACAAGTAAATATATTATGAGCTTATAGTCTCGCGCCGTGTAGTTTAGTAGAAAAGTACCAACGTTTCGAAGATACCCGCTGCCTCCATATTCATGGTACGACAGTAAATTACGCGGGTTATAAATAGTCGCTGATACAGAGAGAAGGGCACAATGACTGGGGTTCAGAGCCAGTCAATGGAAGCTCTGTACAATTAACAGGCTCCTGTAGCCCTATGGGGGGCCGGCTACAATCCCAACGCTGACAGATTTGTGGATATCGAAACAGTTTCTATCAGGGCACTCCGGTTCCTACTGTTAATTTTCATGCCACTTAGTACACCATACCCATCTGTCATCAGGGCCATCTATATAGGCCTGTCTGAGGTCGGAGTGACTAAGGAAACCCATCTCAGCCAACTCCAAAAATGTCTACAAAAAATGACAACTGGGGCATGGAGAAGCGCGAGAAATGCGCAGTGTGTATATACATGTAAACTGAGGTGCGGAGCATACACGCCTCTTCGTGATTTACTGTTATGAAACCATCGGATATTCAGTCGGAGGCAAACTCACCGCTGTGAGACGGGTGCATCTGGACACATCTGCAAACGTACAGAAACTCACGCGCGAGCCATCGTCTACTGGCATCCGGTCTGCGCATCTTGTGCCAAGCCGGAGGAGCAGTGTCGCATACCCGTCCTGTTTCTTCATTAGCTCCACAAATCGCAAACTCTTGTCCACACGGGACTCCTCACATAGTTCCCCTGTTCTCGTCAAACGGCCTCTGGGTACGGAAGTTTAGGTCGGGGCAAGCAAGCCCACTTTGATGTTACACTGCAGAGTACGCACGAACCGCTCCGATCGAGTCCAACAGTTAGGATGCCAACACATTCTGCTGGTCTGGGTATCTGAGACTCGAAACGAGGACCTCCCAATGCGGGTGTGAAGTGTAACGACTACGCTAGTATTCGAAAATTCTTCGCGATACGGGAACGAGGAGTCGGAATTCCAGAAATCATAAGTTATTCCCTATTTTATACAGAATTGTATTTAGACGTTTTTAAATAATAACGAGTGGCCATAACAATAAACAGCTAACCGGTTTTCTGTAATGAGGTTATACTAACAGTTTCAGAGGTTTCTTGTTAAAAAAATGCGTAATAAAAATGCATGATTTGTTGAGAAGTAGGTGGATGGATAATATTACAGTGCATCTTAAAGAGGGGTAGGGGTGGTACGGATTGGATCGATATGGCTCAGGACAGAGGCCAGTGGAGGGCTCTTGTGAAAACGGTAATGAACCTTTGCGTTCCATAAAATGCTGGGAAATTCTTGAGCAGCTGCACAATTGGCAGCTTCTCAACAAGGGCTCAGCTCCATGGAGTCAGTTTATTATTATTATAAACCAATATATTGTGACAATATTATATAATTCAGTGACGTGTGACAAATTCTAAAATCTGTAAATTACAATATCTGATTCTATATCCTTTCTAGATAAAAGCAGCGTTTATTTCGTTCGTTTATCACAAAAATTGTAGAAATCACAGCATTTTCAGTAACATGCTTACAATTTTTAATACCCTACAATGGCGAACATTTAAATTAACTCCGGCCTGCTGCCGTTACGGGAATTTAAATGGCCCGTCTCTTAAAGGGTAATACTTCTCTCCGTTTTCACGGTTTCGCTACGACAAGCAGCTGGGTCCGTGGGATTATCACATTGTGAAGACCCGTCTACCCTTCCTTCCCGGGTGTCTGAGTTGAACAAGTTAACTCCGTGGCCTCGCGAGCGAGGGCGCTTACAGGCGCCGTGACGCATATAAAGATAAGGTCCGTGCTCCTTAAGACTGCTGTGTTTACTTCCTCCAGAACACGTCGGGCTCAGCACAGGAGATCAACATGCAACGTAAATACAGGCCTCTACACGGAGTGTATCGAATGAACTGCCGTTCTGCCTCTCTCAAAAACACAATGCAATGGGATTTCAATGAAACTTCGTATTACGGAGATGTGTGTCAAAAGAACAGTGGTAACCATATATACCACCTACTTTATCACCCAAAAGATCTGAAGTTCGCGGACACACTGAATTTATGTGTTTCGTATGATTCTCACAATAAACAGATTATTTCTCTAAACAGCATTACCGGGATGGTGTTTGTAACGAAGACGTAATGTGTTTCCTGTGAGGTACGGACTGAATTTTTATATATGATTTATATGAATTTCAGGAATGACAGGACTAAAAGTTGTCGACTCGATTTTATCTCTATCACTATAGTTTGTGCTTTATAAAGGAGGCTCACAGATGGCGGTAAGGTTGTCGGCCTTACGCGCCTGGGGTGTAAACTCCCAGGAAGATTCCTGGTACTCATTTCTGTTAAGAGGCTGAGTCGATCCCAAGGCCACAGTGCGGCTGGAAAGATTATGTCAATTACAAAAAAAATCCACCTCAAGGGAACCCGAATGCGCGACTTTCCGACTTGTAGCACAGTGCCTCAACCAACGCTACGCGTACACCCCTGATAACGAGGTTAAATTTGAAACTCTAAGGGAGCAGAAATGTATATATGACGATGCATTATATTACTAGGTTAGATTTGCATCACAGATTCAGATAGCTTTCTGTACTCTGATACAAGCAGAGTGGGTACGACATGTTATTGCTACCAGCCCGAATTTGAACACGAGATCAGGAGACCACGGATGGCAATTTACTGCTCCACACAGTTAACGATATGAAGCGGCCCTATCCAATTTGGAAACACGGAAGCAGGAATATGAGCTGCCACATTACTGCTACATTTTTCATAGCCGAGACAGGATTCAGTGCAGTCTGTGTATGAAAGGAGTTAAGGTGGCCGCAGAGACAGTAAGGGTTCATACAACCCTTCACAGCTGCAACATTTATCATCATACATCAACTGAAAGTGTTCAGTGGCGTATTACGCAAAGGAATTCATGAGAGCTGAGCTCCTCACAGAGGGGAACTCACATGTGATCAAGGAATCTGCTGTCTCAGATCTTCAGGCTAGATTATATTTCTACCCCGATGACGGACGCAACAGACTCCTTCGAAACGTTGATAACTATCACACCTCGCAGGGCAGTAACCTTCATGAAACTTATTTACTTACTGGAATGTAGTGTGTTGGTACTTCAACAGAAAATTATTACAAAACAAATTTCATCAAAATATTTCGCATTATTGGCTAAACCTGATAGAATAAACGGTGCTGCTATCTACAGGTACTGATATCGGAAGAATATGCCGACTGCTTACGTTCACAACGGTAGAAGAAGGCGCCTTAGCTATTGTATATATACATACGTATTGTCTAACGACACGTCGGTAGCTCAGAGTGTATAGTTCTGAATGATAGGGTGAACATTCAATTGGAAAGAAAGTTGAAGGAAGTGGTCGTGGCCTAATATGAGGTAATATCCCGATATTTGCCTGCAAAGCCTATGAAAACCCTCAGTCAAGATAGCCGGTCTCCGGGCTGAGACTTCAACCCCGGACCTGCTAAATATTGTATCGTGTATAGCTGTTGCTATGCAACGATCCCGAGATTAGCAAACATACCAGGGCCGTTTCTGGCCAACGGCTCGGTAAACACGTTCCCGCTGCAACGGATACGTATGCAACAGAGGAACGGTATTTTCTATGTGGTCCGTGCTGAGATGTTATAAGCAAGGGACAAGGTTAGAGCTCAATCAGTTCTTCACACGAGGCTGTGAAGACAGGACCTGACAGCGTGAAGCTGAAGAATCTGCACTGTTAGAAGCCGTTACCAGGGAATGACTGGTCAAGACAGGAGGCTGGAAAAGGCTTAACGGCTGCTGTGGCGATTTGTAAAGTGTGGAGATTAGCGGTGGCGCTGTAATTGATTGTAGTTCCGAGTCGTGTGTAAGTGGTCAATAAATCCATTCACCACTCCACACACATACCACGTTACAATATAAAGCAGAGGTGGTGCGATAGTTCCATCGTCACTAGGCTGAAAGTCAAAGGGACAGGATGAAATAGGGAGTCTATCTTTCTTTGCTCAGGCTGTAACTTACTCACGGAACACATGCACTGAGCGATGGGTGCTAGATTAAATAATTCTCTCTCCTTTAGTTGAAAAATCCGGCTCTTTGTACGTTTCAGCTCCGTAACGCATGTCTTGGTCTATTAAGTTCTCGAAAGAAAAGGATTCGTTCTCACCTATAGAAATTTCTACGCTGAAACCCAGGGGAAATTGCAGATCCGCCAATATGATAAAAGCGTATTTCCAACAGTTCTACGCGAATATAAAACGGTTTATACAATCAGATCTGAAAATTCGCTTCTATGTTACAGCATCAAGTGCACTTGAACTCGGGCCAATGGGAAACACTTCCAGACTTACAAACGCGTTCGAAGAGACAGACTTCCGAAGTTCATAATAAGTTACTTGATATTGAGCTCCACGGCCATCATCAGCCAGTCGCTTTACACAGAGGGTACCGCACAACATCACATTACGAACTCTCTAAAATGATCTCGAACGGGTATGCCCTCGGAAAGGTTTCCGGATGCCTGCCAACATTTTAGAACATTCACAGGAATATCCTAGACGTTCGCTGGTAATCACAAAGCACGTGGCGATTTCCGTTCTATGCACTTAGTCTCCCTCCAGTGTCGGGCGGGTCCAAAACTTTCACAATGATTGGGGAGTTCGGATATTAGTGGTCGTGGATTAACCTTTCGAAGACAGAATTTCTTCGAAATATAAGAATTCAGTCAGTACCTCACAGGAAACATTACGTTTCCGCTAAAACGCCCAACCGGTTAATGCCGTTTAGGGAAACAGTCGCTGTTTGTGAGAACCATACGGAACACACAAATAATATAGAGATTCAGTGAGTATCTCATAGGAAACACATTACGTCTCCTCTACAAAGACCAACCGGTTAATGCTGTTTAGGAAAACAGTCGCTTTGTGAGAACCATACGGAACACACAAATAATATAGAGATTCAGCGAGTACCGCACAGGAAACAAATTGCGTCTCCTCTACAAAGACCAGCCGGTTAATGCCGTTTAGGGAAACAGTCGCTGTTTGTGAGAACCATACGGAACACACAAATAATATAGAGATTCAGTGAGTACCTCACAGGAAACACATTACGTCTCCTCTACAAAGACCAACCGGTTAATGCCGTTTAGGGAAACAGTCGCTGTTTGTGAGAACCATACGGAACACACAAATAATATAAGAGATTCAGTGAGTACCTCATAGGAAACACATTACGTCTCCTCTACAAAGACCAACCTGTTAATGCTGTTTAGGGAAACAGTCGGTTTGTGAGAACCATACGGAACACACAAATAATATACAGATTCAGTGAGTACCTCACAGGAAACACATTACGTCTCCTCTACAAAGACCAACCGGTTAATGCTGTTTAGGGAAACAGTCGGTTTGTGAGAACTATACGGAACACATAAATACACGTACAATGTGTGGGAAGAATGCAGACTTTTAGTATATACAGTACTGGCATTTTAGGGATTAAATACAATTTGTAAGAAAATGACTCATTATTCGCTGGGCATTTTTGTAAGTTGCCCATCACAGCTGCTGGACGGCCTGAGGATCGTACTAACAATGAAATCGTTGGTTCCAATCTCACTCGGGGTATAATGTACGTCTGCGCCGTTTCTTTGTTTATGTTGTCCTGTGTAGATGCAAGCCTTGCGGTGGGCCAATCCCACTTCCAAGCACACCTACCTAATGTCTGAAAATAGGATGTTGAAACCCGAAAAACGGAAGACCTCGGGCCGCGCTTGTACGAAGTCATATAAGAAAATTTCTTTTATGAGACAGTGTGCAACAACATTATATTCGACAGCCTTTAAAAAGTTTAATAAAATCCGTTTTACGCACAAGCACGTGGACACCAGCATGGGGGAACCAGGCATCGCCCTCCCCCCGAATTTTTTGAAAATTAAAGCTGAACAAGAAGTTTGGCTTTCCTTTAATTCACACACAGACAGGCTGAGGGATTTATGAAGTACGCCATTGAGATTGGCTCAGGTGCCATGACATTCATACCAAGTTTCATAAAGACTGGTTCAGGTATTCAAAAGTTTATTCGGCGGGATACACAGACAGAAAGGTGGTCTCATAAGACCACTTTTTATTTTTTCCAAAATAGGAGAGTAGGCTAAAAAAGAAAATTTACTAAATTTTAATAACGAAGTCATTATAAAAATGTATTCCTCTATTCTCACTACCCTAGGCTTAAACATCATACACAGAACTCCGAGAGCCCATTTTCTGGCTGTTCCCCTTCGTGGGGGGAAAAAAATCCAAGCGAGGCCCATGTGTAAGCAAGCAAGGAATGTCAAAATAAATATAATCAGTGCCCTGACTACGGGGGGGGGGGGCAATGAATTTAGATGTCGCTGTAAATCCCACTCAAATGCCTGCCTGCAGGCGTGCAATCAAACAGCCGCGCTTAACAGACGAGAACGAGAAACCGCCTGTTTACATTAGCACTCTGCACATGCGCAGTGCGGCCGGAATATCCTGCAATATTCTACGGGGACTGACACAAACTTGCAATATTTCCTATTCAATGAACTGGCTCCAGACCCTGGCATCGTCTGAATTATTCATAACTCAGCAGAGGGAATAAAATGGCGGCCGTTGCAATGTATAACGACCACGGCCTGACAAGTGAAACAAGGATCGGATGACACGGCGGGGAAGTAGTGCACGTGCCATGCCTTTGCAGAAATTTTATTTTGACCCTTTAAAAATACAGTGGTTGGAGCCGGAATAGCGTAGTCCGTATAGCGACCGGCAATGGGCCGGACAGAGTTCAAGTCCCGGTAGGGTCAAGAATTTTCATTTCTCCAATCGACCAGACAGGCTCTGGGGTTCACCCAACCTCCTTTACAATGGGTACCGCGGGCTCATCCTGGGGGTAAAGCGGCCGAGGCGTAAAGCTGACCACTCACCTCCAACTAATGTCGAGGTCAAGAAAATGTGGATCTATATATCCACTCCTCCATACGTCTTTTTGGCGTTGTGCTTAGTTAAGCACAGGGACAGCTTTGTTTTACAGTGGTTACTATAAGTACCACATGCCTTATAATTAAAATGCTATTCGTTCCGTTCATGGAGTATATTTATATGCATTTTCATAGGATTCTTACACAGCTGTTACTCCCTAACAGCATTAATCGACTTGTCCTTGTCACGAAATGTTTCCCCTGTGAATTGAGAACTGATTTCCAAATATTATTTAGAAGAAATTCGTACTTGCGCATAACGACACAAACACCTAAATAGCATTATCTTATCTTCATGCTCAGTCACCACAATATTGTGTACAAGTAAAGATAAGTTCTGCGCGCACAATATAACGCTTACATACAACTTTTCTACATAAGTAACGGAGGCACACGGTGGCGTAGTTGGTTGAGGCACTATGTTACAAGCCGGAAGGTCGCAGGCTCGACTCGCGACGAAGTTACTGGATTCTTATTGACCTGCCAGCCGCACTATGGCCTTGGGACTGACTCAGCCTCTAACAGAAATGAGTATCATGAATCCTCCTGGGGGCAAAGGGCGGCCGGCGCATAAGGATGACAACCACACCGCCATCTATGAGCGCATTGTTCATAAAATGTGGAAGCCTAGACGTCTCACAACCATATGGGCCTCCAAGGCCTGTTACAGGGATAGCTTTGAGTTTTATACTTTACTTACTTACTTATGGAGCTTGAGGCCTCGCCATAGCTCAAGCGGTTAGTCGCTGGCTTTCCACCGCGGCGGCCCGGGTTCCATTCCGGGTCTGATCAAGTGGGATTTATGGTGGACAAAGTGGCCGTGGGGCAGGTTTTCTCTGAGTACTTCGGTTTCCCCTGCCAATCTTCATTCCACGAATTGCTCCACAATCACCCTCACCTATCATCTGGGGCTGGTACAATAGGCCAGAAGTGGCCGCAGTACAAAGGGCTTAGTCCCAGCCCACTAGAATAAAAAAAAATACTTATGGAGCTGAGTCCTTCTTGAGGGGAAGCGAAATCTGCAGCTACTCACGAATTTTCCAGCATTTTATGGAACTCGAAGGTTCATTACCGTGTTCATAAGAGCCCTCCACTGGTACATATTCTGAGCCAGATCGATCCATCCCATCTCACCCTATCTCTCTAAGATCCATTTTAATTTTGTTCTTGGTCTTCCCAGTGGTCCCTTTCGTTCTGGCTTTCCCACCAATATCTTATATGCATTTCGCTTTTCCCCCCTTCGTGCTACATGCCCTGCCCACCACGCCTTTTTTACCTACATAAACAAAATTACATGCTTCCTCTGCCTGGGAAGGAACCAGGAGGAATAAATAGGGCCCAGTACTGGTGTGTCATGGCAGCTGGTCTGCAGACAATTCTCACTGCATTCTTCCCGTGCTTCAGAGAATTGAGTCAGGGCCGAACAGATGGAGCAAAATGTCAACAGCACGGTGCTACCCACGGGCGCTTTTCCTTGCTCTTCCCTCGTGCTTTGGCGTCTCTTTCGCTACACTTCAGCTCTGGTCATGGGACTGACATCTCTCCTATTCTGGGCTTAATTGAAAATTCTCGTTCTCTTATCAATGGCGCTTTCAATCGCCTTCCTGCTCACACCAGCACAGTCTACACCATCGGCTGTAAGGGGCCTGTCACCTCTGGGCAATTCACTTCCAACATGGCTACGCTGCGTCCTCAGGCAGACGTAGCCCTAACATCACTCACGCATAAACGCCCATATTACTATTTTCTGAGCAATGATACCGTGTAGTATGACAGGCAGACACCAACGTTTCGGTGGAACACGCCGCCTCCTTCCTCACGTTCTAAATTACACGGAGAACGCCGTGTAGTTTGACAGGCATCAACGTTTTGGATGAATCCATTGCCTCCGTCTTAAAGGTACAAAATTTCATAAACGTAGCACCCTCAAATCATATTAATGGATCCATGATATGTATGTAATGGCCGTCTTGTAGTGTATTCAATTTCACATGTCACTTCACTACATGTTTCGACAACATTGTGCCATCCTCAGGTGCTTTACTTACGCTAAGCTATTGCACTGCTTGCCATCATGTTTTTTTCAATAAATTATTAAAATGTACATTCTTCATCAACTATAATAAAATTTGTATACACTAAAACTTGTTAAGATTATTCATCTTATGTGTCTTAATTCAAACTCGTGTATTGTATGGTTCTTCCACTATGGGAGTCGTTTTTCCTTTTTTTTTTTTTATTGTGTCTTGTGATGTGTCCTTCCTTTTTGGCTGCGAGCGTTGTAATGTTATTTTATTATAGTTGATGAAGAATGTACATTTTAATAATTTTATGAAAGACACGTGATGGCAAGCAATGCAATAGCTTAGCGTAAATAAAGCACCTGAGGATGACACAATGTTGCCGAAACATGCAGTGAAGTGACATGTGAAACTGAGTGCACAAGACGGCCATTACATACGTATCATGGATGAGAATCAGTGCAACAGGACGCTAAAATACAACATATAAATGGAGGCAAGAAGTTCCTCCGAAACGTTCCTACCTTCCTACCAGACTACATGACGTCCGCCGGTTGGTATATCAGGGACGCTCTAGACGTTTCGAGGGTTCCTTGATTAGGCCGCGACAGAGTCCTTCAAAATCTTTCCAATTCGCCGTCGGCCAATCATCCCGCAATTAAACGCTATACGGTCTAGGTTCTAAAAGCGCCGAAAATTACTTACAAAACTATACAGCGTCACATTCGAGAATAACGAAATTTGAAAGCTGGGCCAGTCCTTCTATATCAACTAGTCACTATTCTGGATGGCTGCAAGCCAGTGAAACTTACCAACTAAGAAGTCTGAATGACGTCATCCGACGTGGGGCGAGGTACATGACGAGCCTTGTATTGTCCACCTGAAGCAAAAGATTTCAAAGGTGCTTTAATTAATAACTAGGGACCGGATTTTAATGCAAATGCATATTTCTTTCCTGCAACCAGAAAGTATGCTCGTTTGGATATACAGTAGAACTTGGTTGTAACGTCATCAAAGGGACCTAAAAATAGTGCCGTTATAAACGAATGTCGTTGTAACCGAAATGGGCACTTCCACAGTAGCCTTATGTTAGTCACGTAAAAATCTACCAAAACCGAGTTAAAATGTTGCATAGTTTAGTGAAATACGTAGTTAAGTACAGACTAACGTAACATTAACATGGAATTGCCCAAATGTGTAATATCAAAGACATATTACAGCGCTTTTCACTGACAATACACACCGCACTAATACTGTACTGTATATTAAAGGTAGGCCTACTCACCAAATTACAGTAGATTACATCAATTGT